>NC_034594.1:46061104-46121415 GCF_900095145.1 Mus pahari
CCCTCCCTTCCCTCCTTCCTTCCTTCCTTCATTTTTTTTTTTTTTTTAAATATGAGCTCTTGGTTCAGTACTCAAGCACACCCATCCCACCAAATCTCACAGTGACTTTTACCCTGACAAACCTGGCATGTCTGGAGTGACTCCTCTTCTGCATCCAGGTGCCTCCCGAGGAGCAGTGCTGGCCATCACCGTCAGCAGATACCCGCCCACTCAGGAAAAATGAGAAGGAGAACAGGAGCTTCTGAAACTCCTGCTCTTTCATCTTGAGGTGGCTTCTTAGATATTTGCAGGCCTTTTGTTTTTTTTTGTCCTTCCTATTGTTTGGAAGTATCAGTTCACAATAGTCAACCAAGTATGGTTTTAACTACTCATGATGAACCTAAGAAAAGCTAACCAGTAAAATGGTTACTGTCTTCATGTAATTCATGCTAAATATTTTATTTTTAATTTAAAATTTAGCTGCAAGACCATGTTAACACCTCAGATTAGGAAAGATGCTATTATTACATAGAATCTGAGCACGGTGTCTGGCCATTTTATTTATTTTTTGGTTCTGCCAAATAATTGCAAAGTGAATACTTTTGTTGACATTTGTCATGTCTAGTGAAGCAACAGAAGTAAGCTCACTGGTAAAGTTTAAGAATAATCTTTCAGGGTCATATTTTAGAGTCAAGAGAAATTAGAAATATCAGTATTTCCAACTGCAAGGTGTGTCCAACTTCTCGATTCAAGTTTTGTTCGGCTAGAATTTGATTCACATGAATGGTATGCAATTAAAGAACCAAACACTTGATACTCTCAGAAGGCAGTATGAGGCATGCTTATTGACTGAAGAAAACATATCATCTTATAGGACTTGTGAATGGAACCCAGAAGGCCTCCAAAAGTTTATTGTATGTGTGTGTGTGTGTGTGTGTGTGTGTGTGTGTGTGTGTGTGTGTTTAACAGTCTAAATGAACCCTCATCTATTGAGTCCTTTCTAGTCTTCCCTGAAGTTTTTATCTGGCTTAATTTCTAAGAATAGACATTCAGTTACTGGAGCAAACCCAAAATCCAAACTACAATCACCAAGTAACAAAACCTCCAATAGTCATGGGAGAATTTACAGTAAAACAAACAAACAAACAAACAAACAGACAAACAAACAAACCCCACAAAGGTCTCCTGAAGCTCCCACTTAACTGAGCATCAGCAGCGTTGTTAGAAACCTCTTAAGTTCAGAAGTATGTAACTAGTTGGTTTTGTCTTTCTTTTCTAGTACCTATTTGATTCCTTCTTCTCACTGATAAAGAAGGGCAAAGGAACCACCATTACCTCAGTTCTGCCCAAGCCAGCATTGGTGGCATCTCGTGTCGAGGTCAGTAGATGTGGACTTGGTTTTGGTTTGTGAGTCACATATTACTTCACGTGATGACTTTTTAAAGAAAATGATGTAAATTATATTAATGTCTATGAAAAATGAACAGCAACATTATATTTTTCTTTTATCTGTTCTTAGTAAGTCATTGGAATTTCCATTAAACCTTTTAAATATTTCTATTAATTCCTTGATCATTTCATAGTGTATTTTAATCATAGAGACACACCTCCCAACTTTCTCCCAGATTCACCATTCTTTCCTACCCACTTAGGTTTGTGTCCTCATTGTTTGTAAGTGCACCAAATGCAATTTGTGGTGCCCATATGTTCTTGTATGTGTGGCCATTCATTCACATGGCCCCAGTCAAGAAGATTGACTTTCCTCCCAGCAATTAATCCCCAGTAGCTTCTCAACTAAAGGTGGGACTCCATGTCTACTTTCTCCTTCTAGTCTGGGATTTTGTCTCTCCTGAGCTTGCATAGGCCTTGTGTCTGCTGCCACCACTACCATGAATTCATACGTACAACTGCCCTGTTGTATCTGTGAAACTGCGTTTCATTGTAGACACTCACTGCTCTGGCTTCTCTACTCTTTCTGCCCCTCTTGCACAACCAACAATCCTTGAGCCTTGAGAGGACAGTTTATATATATATATATATATATATATATATATATATATATATCCCTTTTAGGGCTGAATATACCCAGTCCTCTATTTTCTGCACAGAACCTTTGTCTAAACAAATCACACAGTGCCTAGGGGAGATCCTACCATGATTATTCTGCTAAATAGGCATAGTGCTAAACCTTTTTTCAGTGACTTATTTTTGTAGCCAGAGATTAGTGCTTCTCTCAACCCTCATCAGCAAAACTTTGTCTTGCAACAGATGGTAATTAACACACACAGAGACTCACACCTGGTCAAGTTGCAGAGAATAAGGAATTTTCACTTAAAATATTGTCTTCTGAAATTCCCTTCTTCTAGACTAATAATAGCAACATACTAAAGAACAGTGTTAGCTTTATTTTACAATTTGGTATTTCTCCATTACCCGTTCCAAATCTTACCTTGTAAGCCTGACATATACTTAAGACTCATTGCACTAGATACAGCTGATAGAATATTTTTAAAAATTCTATCAACTATCTACTTTTTAAATGGATGAATCTCCATTCAACATGGTAGATGAAATTTTATTATTTTATCTTTAAAGGAAATGGGTAAAGATTAATATGTATAAGACCTAAATCATATATTTAAACTTATATGTTAATATGATAAAGCTTTTATTTGCTTTTAATATTATAAATTTTAGAAAATGTTTTGCATTTATAAAACATACACATTATATGCAAATATATTTATATGCAAATTTTTGTGTAGAGTAGATGCATTTGGTATTTGCATATTCTTCAGTCAAATATCAGCTTCTTTTAAATGTTTTTTGGAAAGGAGACGGAAATTAGAGTATTTTAATTGTTAATCTTTTTTCTTGGGAATCATTATATAAACCCAGACAACATAGTTTGGCTCTTCTCCCTTTTGCAAACGCCTTATTTCCATTCCTGAGAAATGATACTAATATTTCTTTCTTATTATTTACAGGTTTCCAAGGTCCTTATCCTAGGATCAGGAGGTCTGTCCATTGGTCAGGCTGGTGAATTTGATTACTCGGGATCTCAAGCTGTAAAAGCCATGAAGGTGAGAGAGCATGAGCTTTCCTAGGATTAATATGCTCTCCTTAATGAGTCTAATTAGTATCTCGTAATTTAGATTTATGATATTTCTCTTCAAAGTCACTATAATAATTTTCCTTAGCTATTGGTAGAACTCTGTAGTAAAAGTTGGGTCAAAACCAAACCAAAACTTTTAACTATTTCCAATGTGCACATCTGCCAAAGTGGTTGGATTATGTACATCGTTGTCTCTCTACATTGAAAACATGAATTTATGTTTTACTGTTTCTGGAGTCCTTTGTTTAGTATGCTCATGTTTGATGTGAAGGAGGCAGTTTGAGCCTTAGGCTCATGTCCTATTTTAGATACTTTGGGCATATCTATGGTAGATGTGGGATGCCCTAGGTGCGTAAGCAAGGATAGTAATGCCTTTGTTCGAGCTTGCAAAATTAATCACCTGTCACCCAGGGAATCCTGTCCACTTATTGATGACTTGCAAACTGGATGATACGGCTCTATTTTCAAGTGGGAAGGATTATTTGTTGGGAATGATAAACATGGTTCTTCATTTCACCAAGTTCCCCACTGTCATCCCAACAAAGCCAACCCAGAGAAACTATCTCCTGTGACTATCTCCTGTGACTATCTCCTGTGGTTAAGTCAATCTTCTGCAGAGACAACTTGCTCTCTCGTTAATCTGTCTCCAACAAGCATCTTTGTGATAACCAGGTCATCCAGAGATGGTGCAAACACTGACTCTGTTACCCTGCCTCAGGCATTCACCAGAGCCCTGGCTAGCACTGAGCAGCACAGAGATGTCAGATGAAGAGGACAGCAAACATTGGAAAGCAGCTGACTAAAGTTTTCCTATGGTCCGAGATTTCCCTTGATAAATGTTGTTGAAAAGAGCTAAAATACTGTCCTGATGCCTAATTTCTCCCCTCCTCTCTCCTCCCCTCCCCTCTCCTTTCTTCTCTCCTCTCTTGTTCCCCTCCTCCACCCCTACACTCCCTTCCCCTCTCCCTCCCTTCCCCCTTCCCTTTCTCTTTCTTTCTTTCTTTCTTTCTTTCTTTCTTTCTTTCTTTCTTTCTTTCTTTCTTTCTTTCTTTCTTTCTTTCTTTCTTTCTTTCTCCCTCTCTTCCCCATCTCCCTCCCTTCCCCATCTCCCTCCCTTCCCCTCTCCATCTCTTCCTCCTCTCCCTCCTCCTCTCCTCTTTCTTTCCTTTTCCTTGTCCCTTCCCTTAGCCCTTCCCCTCTCATCTCTTCTCATTTATTCATGGGTGCACTTTATTTCCTACACATTTAAAAATATTGATTCACATTCAATTATATTTTGACTCAGAATCTTTTTAATTAGTGATTTTCAACAGTTTAGCTTGGCTAGGACATAATGTAACTATATTCAGGATTTAGAATACTTTTAAGTAGTATACATTTTCATAGTCTTTGGTAATTTTATAAAGGTTTAGGTTTTCATAAAATGTGTTTTATTTTCTCCTGAAACTGAAGAATTTGTATTATGCAATGTCATATGATTAATTAGGAGATTAATATACAAACTGAAACAAAAATGTATAAAAATAATGATGTACGCCATATATTATGGAAAGAATCAGGACAAAGTTAATGTAAAATGAATTATGATTGGTGTGGATTTTTAAATGAATTAAAAAGTGACTAGCATGTTCTATTTGCTACATATAACATGTTCAATATTCTGAAATTTGTTGATGTCTCTGACGTGAGCTTTCCTTCAAATCTTTGTTAGTGAAATGTTTACAGTTTAGATTGATTTACTTCAATTATGATCTATATTCAAAATATACTTGTTTCTGTTTGCATCTTTGCAGCACTTAGTTTATAGTAACACTCTTACTCTGAATAATTTCTTAAAATCCTGACTGATGACTCTTACTGGAGTCAGAGAAAAGTGCATTTGAATGGGAACATTTAGATTAGAGTACACAGTCAGCATGTAACCTCTAATGGCCTGTTTAATCTCACTGAACCTCATTTTCTTCAATTGAAAGATTGGCATCTCTTTCCTTGGATTAGTAAACAAAATAAATTAATCAATATTATACTACATGCAATTTAAAATAGCACAAGCTGTATTTATATTTAATTCAGAGCTCCTTTGAAGGCAAAATTTGGCTTTCAAGGATGAGTTTTAGACACTCGGTATAATGCCCTTTTTGTTAACTCATTATAGCAGGCTTAAAATTCCAGAGAAAATGGCCATCAGCAAGCAGGTGGATCTCAGTGATTCTAGTAGGAATAAGACACATTATATTACGTTGTAAACATACACGTAATGCTGTTCTCAGAAAAGATATATAGAGAAAAACATCTATGTTGCTTCCAATTCCATAGTATGCTTGCTCACTTTCAGTTTTTGTTTTTGATCGTTTCATTCTCTTAAGACCAATCAATCAAGTTTAGCAGAAGATCTCTAGTCAGTCTCTCTAGAAATGATTTCCAGTTTGACTTGCCGCCTGGCCTGGTGTAGGATTCATGGTGACAATCTTGAGGAACCCTCACCCTTCTTTGTTATTAGTATTATTTTATAGTGTTTTCTTCCTTCCTTTGGCAAGATGCTTATTTTTCTTTAATTTTGATTAACTTGTCCTATTGACCCCTGCAGCCAGCCCTGCAGAGAATAAAGGGTTCGTTATAGTCTTCATTTGAAGTAGTGAAGACCATCTTCCCTAGAACATAAACTCAGACACTCGATTCTTCTTCCAGGAAGAAAATGTCAAAACAGTCCTGATGAACCCAAACATCGCATCTGTGCAGACCAACGAGGTGGGACTGAAGCAGGCAGATGCAGTCTACTTTCTCCCTATTACCCCCCAGTTTGTCACAGAAGTTATCAAGGCTGAACGGCCTGATGGGCTGATTCTGGGCATGGGTGGCCAGACAGCTCTGAACTGTGGTGAGTTCTTGTCTGTTCAAGTGTAGATTGCTCTACTTATGCATCAATGTGATACACACAGTGTTAGTAGATATCTAACAGTTGTGTTCTCTGTGTTCATAAAGCCTTTATTCTGATGGATAAGGAAACAGCCAATGGAAGTCTACAACACCATGTAGTAAATTGTATAGTTATGGCAAAAAATAGTAGGAATAAAAAGGAAAACATTCACTTTAAGACTTTAACGTGGCTAAATGGATTTAGTGGGTTTCTTTCTTCACTTCAGAAAATTGCTATCATTGAAACTCTGAGAACTATTATGAATGAAAAATGAGAATTAATGTTCATTCTCCATAGTTGGTGCTGTGGCATTTCCTGTCACAAGACAATGTAGACTTGACTTTACAGCTCTATTATTGACTGTGGTGTCTCTTTGGATGCAATTTTAAGAGTTCTTTTGAAATTGCACACACACACACACACACACACACACACACATATATCACCTGTTATGGGTATTTTGCCTGCATTCATGTATATGTGCCACACTTGGACCTTGTTCTCCATGAGATCAAAAGGTGCCATCAGATAACCTTAAAACTATAGTTTTGGGCCATTGATATCGACTGTGTGGGCGCTGTGGGAACTGAATCCTGTTCCTCTGATGAGCAGCCAGAGTTCTTAACTAATGAGCCGTCTTTCTCCAGACCTAGGATGCTTGCTTGTTTATGTATTCATCTATCTATCTATCTATCTATCTATCTATCTATCTATCTATCTATCTATCTATCTACTTATTTATTTTATAATGAATGTCTTCAGTGTTTGTTAAGAAGGCACAGAGTTTGAGATTAAGAAATCCAATTATGTTTAATTATTTTGTAGGAGTGGAACTATTCAAGAGGGGTGTGCTCAAGGAGTATGGCGTGAAGGTCTTGGGAACGTCAGTTGAGTCCATTATGGCCACAGAAGACAGGCAGCTCTTCTCAGACAAGCTGAATGAGATCAATGAGAAGATCGCTCCCAGTTTTGCAGTGGAATCAGTAAGGCACTTTGTTCTTGGAGATGGGCACACATTCCTAGTCTTGGACTGCATGGAGAATGGTGTGTCGTGCCTGCTAATTATATCCCAAATCCTCATATTTACATATACTTTCCTCACAGATATTTTAGTCCCATAGAAACACTGTGAATTAATAGCAGCATCCAGTGCTAAAACTGGAGGAATAGATGTTGGATTTTACTCTGCAGAGGAAAATATAAACCCCCAGGTGAACCCCATTGTCTGAGGCTGAAGCATCCATGGTCTCTTAAACTGAAAATAATGATACTGACTTCTGATAGCTAGCATATTTTTGCTTTTTCTTCTTTTCTGCAATAAGTCACACGTGATGAGCATAAACCTTAATGCCCTGAAAACTGGATTTTTGGAATGAAATAAATAGGAATGAAATGAACTAAGTCAGTAAGACTCATCCTGGATGGGCACACTTTGGATATGCATATAGGTTTCATTTTCCTATACCAACTTTCTATTATATGTTGTGCCTATTTTTAGGCTATTACCAAACATCAAACAAACAAACAAACAAACAAACATCAACTAGCTGTACACCTCTTTTTGCCCTGATTTTATTTTGATTTCACACACACACACACACACACACACACACACACACACACACACACACACATATATATATATATGGAAAGTAGAAGCTTTAAATACAACCTTCCCATTGTAGAAATAGGCAAAGCTTTAAGTATGAGTCAAGTATTTCTGTCATGACAAAAACTAGGTGTATCTGTCTCAGAAAAGAATGCTACCAAATACATGCCGACTACAAATCTGTCAATCAAGAAGAATCCCGTGGGAGCCCTCCAAAATGCTTTGGGAAGCTCTTGCCGTGCATTCATACTTTCATTGCCAGATATAATTATGTCCTTGCTTCCCCATGATAAGAAACCAGCATATGGGGAAGGTGTAATTACATTCCCATTGGTGGTGTAATAATATTCCATGACAGAAAAATATAGCCACCATATGTCATATTCGGTAAGTTAAAAAAATTTCCAGGCTGGAGAGACTGTTCTGAGAATAGATTTGAAAAATGAAATACCTTCTTTTATGTAGCATTCCTAATGGCACATTGTTTTATCACCACATTAGCTTCAGGAATAGAAAACATCTTTTTTTTCCCTTTAAATGATAGACTTTCAGACCAAAGCTAAAAATACCATTGTTCTGTATATCTTTCATTCTCAAATAAATGATGATTATTTCTGCTTTTGTCCATGGTGTAATGTCAACTTAAAATTCACTTGATGAAAGTGAAAATATTACAGCTACGTTTTACATAACTTTGTAGAGTCATACTCTTTTTAAGACAGAGATGAGGGGAACATAAAACAACTCTCCTCTGTGCAAATCAGCCAATTAACCTGAGTTTCTGGGACCTCATGGTGTGACTGTGTGTGTGTGTGTGTGTGTGTGTGTGTGTGTGTGTGAGAGAGAGAGAGAGAGAGAGAGAGAGAGAGAGAGAGAGAGAGAAGGGGGGAGATAGAGGGGTTGGTTTTTTAGCTTCAATATCCTCGTTTTGTTCACAGATGGAGGATGCCTTGAAGGCAGCAGACACCATTGGCTACCCTGTGATGATTCGGTCTGCATATGCTCTGGGTGGCTTAGGCTCTGGCATCTGTCCCAATAAGGAGACCTTAATAGACCTTGGCACAAAAGTAAGTATTTTTTCTGAGCAATGTTCTATCCTCAAATGGCCTTGACATTGAGAAGGAAAAAGCACAAATCTTCAACCCATATGACTTTAGGTAAACTAATGGTCACTCTACCTATCTGTCCATTTTCATTTTGTTGTTGACTTCATGGAGGTACACCTCATCCACCTGAATTTCACAATCTACTCCAGCAAATCGCATTATTAAGCTATGTTTTCCTGGCTAAGAGAAGAGCAGAATAAATATGCCTTGTTTTTCACATTTCTTTTGAGAAAATAGTATAAGCCTCCAAGTTTAATAATATGACCGGATTTTGCCAACGCACAAATAAAAATGCAAGGAAGGGTGAATTTTTATAGTTTGTTTTCTATCAAAAGCACATTAATTTATCACTAAATACATTCTGAGAGATTTAATGAAACATCTTCCCTAAAAAAGATGTTCTACACAAAACATAGATAAACACATAAAACCTTGCTCCAGAGTTGTTTGTCCATATTCTGCTTCTGAAGAACCATAGATGGCCACACTGATACTCAGTGATGACTCTCAATGAGGAAACACAGGTGTGGCTAGGACGTCTATACAGCAGGCAGATGAATTTGACATCATTGTTGTGCAGCCATTTGCAGAACTATCTTAGTCTCACACAATTTATAGCTTTTCATTTTTTATTTTTTGAATTAAAATAGAGTAAGATTTAAAATTGTTGATATTGAAAAGTTGAAAGCACATAAATACAACTAAATAGACCCAGGCACTTGTAAGTGATAGGTTTACAAGCCAACAACTTAGACTTAGTTTTTCTGAAGTTGCCCATATTATAAACACAGAAGGCAACCTATTTAATATGAAAGGTGCCTTTTCATTCAAGACTTTGGAGTTATTTACTTAAAGCAAAATATGTTTGTGTCGTTCTAAAATATATTTACTATAGCATGTTCCATGCTATGAATTCTTAAAATTAGCAGTGTACTTAGAGACAGTAAGCATATTCTTCTCTATGTTAAATATATTTTCTCCACAAAATAAAGCATACTGAATTACCAGCTTTATTACATAGAACATTTACAATATGAAGACAGTTTGGATGAAATATTTTTCAATTATTTCTACTCTGCTAAAATAATCAATGGTTGTTGCATATTTTCCTTGTTGAAAATCTTTTTTTCTCCTTGAGATTAATTAGTCATATCATTACTTCCTAATCTATCCTTTTATTCATTTGAGGTTATAATTAGAGCCACTGGATGCTGAGTTAAGTCATTTAGGTACTTAAGTTAACTTTGGAGGAAAATTGGAGACTTGGAAGAATTTATAAACAAGGCTAGAAGGTTAGCAGAAAGGATGACAATTTTTCCTGTATCTACATTTTTATACCTGTTTACTAAAATACAGAATTTATTCCCCTTGTTTCTGAGTCTTCCTCTTTCTGCAAACAACCCAAATGACAAATTAAATCATTCCTTGTTTGTTAACAGTAGCTCTGGAATGTCCTAGTAGCTTTGAGAACCCCATGATGGGCAGATGTGGGGACAAAGAAGTCACACTTTTAGTGTTGAAGCCTACAGTGATGACTGTGGTTGCAAAATAACCCAGTGTTGAGATCCATTATAGAAAATTTAAATTGAGTTGTCATTGCTTCATCCAGACTACTGATAATTTGAAATAAAATGAAAATTCTTTTTATCTTATTGTCATCCAAAATCAAATCTGTTATGAGACAAAGGGATATTTTGGTCTTCAGTTGTCAGTCACCACATGTCCTAAGGTCACAGATTGCCTCTTTCATATATTGAGTTCAGCATTCTGCCATACTGTGGGTACGCAGTAAATATGAAATGGTAATTATACTAATTCATATCTGTCTAATCAGCCATGTATGATATACGACTCAGAGTATTTAAGCACTTAGGCAGTGATTAACCATAATAATAGCTGCATATGATTTTTCTAATTCCCAAGTTGCATATGCCGTCTTGGATAACTGTCTAAAAGCATCATCATCTTCTTTCTCTTCCTCATCAGCATCAGCGAACTTGTATTGTGTGTGTCACTGTACAAAGCACCCTCAGCTATTTTAGAGAAAGCCTGAATCTTTAGACTTATTTTTTCACATTTATTTGTACTTATCACATTTTCTGGTTTCACAGAAGCCTAGCTACTGAAATAATTTCATTTCCCTCTGCCTGATTGCTCAATTATTTTCTCTTTTTCCTAAATTAGTTTGATTTAATGTCATATCAGCACTTTGAATGGCAAGCCTCAATAACCCAAATCAAGCACATTCACGGCATGATGCTATTCCTGGTCCCACTGATTTTCAGACCCCCCAATGCCTTCTGGAAGGTGGGGGAGAACAGAAATGAGGTTTAAGACTTTAGTGCTGACCAGGATGTAGGTCAGAGCACTTTCCTTAATCTTTTTAACCAAAGCCTTTCCTTAAATCTTTGGTATCTCTGCCATCAATTTCCAGGCATTCGCTATGACCAACCAGATCCTGGTGGAGCGGTCGGTGACAGGTTGGAAAGAAATAGAATATGAAGTTGTCCGAGATGCAGATGATAATTGTGTCACAGTCTGTAACATGGAAAATGTTGACGCCATGGGTGTTCACACAGGTAGGCAAAGAATCTTCCAGAATTATAGTCATACCTTTGGCTTCAGATTCAGATTGTCATTAACAGCCTAGTCAAGGTACTTTATCAGTCTTCATTGGTGGACTGATTATAACACTTAATGTTCATACATAGTATTTTATAGCACTCAAAATATCCTCACCTTTAGTTTGGAATTCACAGCAATCCTCTGCGGCATGATAGATACTGTAATCCTGATTTCATTGGGGGAAGGTCAGATAAACCATGAGTTCGAGCCATGACAGTTTTGAGAAGTAAAGATGGGGCTTGCAAAGCCTTAAAGCACACTGAAGTGTTAGTGATTGAGAAAATAGTATCGAAAGGTATTGAAAGTCGGTTTTTTTAGCAGCTTAAACTAGTTGGTTCCACAGGACAAAAATGATGACTTTCATTCCAGAAATGTTAAATTGAAGATGGGAGAAATTTGGAGAAAGGAGTTGAGACTCTAGAATGGGATACATGGGAACACAGAAATGAAAATGTTGACACAGGGTCATTGGAAATCATGTAGTGTGGAAGAAATCACTGAAACTAGAGACACACATACCTTTTAACACTGTGTGGTTGCTAGGAATCCAACTCAGGACCTCTGGAAGGGCAGTTGGTGCTCTTAGTTGCTGAGCCATCTCTCCAGAACCACACATACCTTTTAAAGGAATAGGCATAGAGAGCAGTAAGAAGCGGGCTAAATTTTGAATGATGGAAAACAATTCAATTTCTAGGGAAGGATAAAGATAATTAGTGTAGAAGCAAGGGAGATAGAGAGTTATGAGGAAAATGAATGGAAGAAGTATCAAATAGGTCAATGCATGAACATATTTTACAAAATATCTTTCTTTGTAGCAGTATTAGTTCCCATGCAAGGTTAAGGATGAAGATTCAGTTTGTGTTTTTAGATATTCACAAGAGAAATTAGACACTCTAGCTTAGTGATGGAACACACATGGAGTGGGATTGTATGATAGGGAGGGGTGAGGAACTTGACGAACTTCCAGCATGTTTAGTGATGAAGAGATTGCGAGATTTGTGTGTCTGACCATGCTGGAGACAGTTTTCTTGAGGAAAAGGGAGCTGATTATGGGCAAATAAGATAGGGTAGTAAGGAGCCTTGGATTGAAACTTCAAAGACCTCACGTTGGAATAGAATGAGAACAGAAAGGGAGAAAGGAGCGGGTTGAACTAGTCTAGCCCAGAAGGAGAGAATATTCTTTGGGTGGAAAAACTTGAGAGACAGATTGAGAGGAAGGACAAGAAGCTGAAGGGCCTGATGTGAACCTAGTAGCTTTAACAGTTAGATGAACATGGCAAAGTTGGGTGTGTGTGTGTGTGATTCTATAAGTAAACTGTCAAAATCACATGGACAAAATAAGAATTATGAAGAATACCTGATATTTCACTCATATGAATGTGAATATTAATTTTAATACTTTCCTCATAGCTTCAGCCTATTTTATGCCTTGTATCATTTTAGTAGGTGAAGTCAGTCAAGCTGGCTGTTGAAATATAACAGGGAATAATGAGCACTTGTGTCAACAGGTGACTCGGTGGTCGTGGCCCCAGCCCAGACACTCTCCAATGCAGAGTTCCAGATGTTGAGACGCACTTCAGTCAATGTTGTTCGCCACTTGGGCATTGTGGGCGAATGCAACATTCAGTTTGCTCTTCACCCCACTTCCATGGAGTACTGCATCATTGAAGTGAATGCCAGGCTGTCCCGGAGTTCTGCCCTGGCCTCCAAAGCTACTGGGTAAGATCAGAGTGATTGCGCACAGGCTTCTAATTTCTTTGTAGGTAGAAATGTGGAATTGACTGTTAGTCAATAGAGAAGACCATTCTGTATCCTCAAAGTTTACCCCCATTTCCTGAGGGTTAGCTCCAAAACATTAAAAAAAACAAAACAAAACAAAACAAAACCAAAAAAACAAAAAAACAACCCAAAGACATGGTTATTAACGAGATTGCTGCCAGGTTGAGACAAATGGTATTGTTAGGTAACTCTGGTTGCTGACTAATCAGAAGCCAATCAAAACCTGGGTGGCCAAACAGGCTGTGAAAAATATGCTTCTTAATTGCACTTAGCAGATGTTGTTAGAGTGAGCATTAATCTTTAATTTTGGTTTTCAACTGCCTATACAAGCAGATGATAAGAAACACTTTATTTAACTCCACACTTCTGTACAGATTATTTTGATTTTGAAAATAGATGTGATAAAACATGCATAATTATCTATCAGCTTATAACTAACATTAGTTATTTTTTAAACTTCCACAGGAAGTTAACAGTATAATTCCATAGGAATTAACAGTATAGGATCTTTCCATGGGTAAATATTAGAACCAAAGAAGTAAATTCAATGTCCACTTAACAGCCGCTAGCAAGCATAATTGGAAGGAAAGTAAAGAAAACCTCTTGTTTCTATTGATATTTTTAGCATCTGGTGTTTAAGCCGTATGGCATTTAAATGAGGAAAATATTTACTTCTTTAGTATTTTTATGGATCTACAGAGTAGTGCAAGGTTGTAACGCTCTACACAGAAGTCAGAAAACCTGATTTAGTGAATTTGGGCGTAGCAAATTTCCTTCAGTTTCCTGGTCTGTTAAGACAAGCACTTTCACCAAATAACTCATATCCAATCCTTAGTTCTATGAATTAAATTACCAAATAAAATTATTTGAACTGACATTCCAGAGGATGGCCAAATTTCTGGAGTGTTAGTTTTTTTTTTTTTTTTTTTTAACAAGATCCCAATGTTCAAATATTTGGAGACAGAACAAAGACTCAGACTCGCAAAGCCCATATTTCCTACCCATGTATAATACAGGGAGCTCCAGCTGTTTCTTTAGATACAAATTTGAATGGGTTTTCACAGAGATTATTTTGCAGATTTTAATTTAAGTGAACGTTAGACACAGGCAGTGGAAGTAAAATCTTATTTAATCAAGAAACCTATCGATTTTGTGTTGAAACGATGAAGGCTGGAAATTGTAGTAATACAAGATAGGGCTTAAAAGTGGATTCTCCACTGCTGCACGCTTTATCTTGAATCACATTAATTTGTAAGTGGCCAGGAAATATTTATGTGGGGGAGGTTATCAGGTGCGTCTTATACTTTAAAGTAGACTGATGCCAGAATTGCAAAGAAAGATTCCTTCAAGTCTGGAGTCGTTTTCAGTACTTCTTGCTTGGATTTAAAACAACCAAACCAATGAAGGTAGGCTAACTCCGCCCCCTGCCTTACAGCTACCCACTGGCGTTCATTGCAGCGAAGATTGCTCTAGGAATCCCCCTTCCAGAAATCAAGAATGTTGTCTCTGGGAAGACCTCAGCCTGCTTTGAACCTAGCCTGGATTACATGGTGACCAAGATTCCTCGCTGGGATCTTGACCGTTTCCATGGAACATCCAGCCGAATTGGTAGCTCAATGAAAAGTGTGGGCGAGGTGAGTCTGGGAGTTAGTACTACATTCACACTGTATTTGGTCTTAGTGCTCTTGTCAACCCCTTGAGAACATTGAAACTCAAAAGGCTGCCTGGATACTAGCATGCCTGTCTTCCTGGCTGCTGGAAGTTTTGTTTCCTAGTTAGTGTTTTAACGGTCCTTCCTTTGAGGGTTAGTCTATGTTATTTATTACATGATATTTTTATGGATTCAAAGTTCTCTCTCTCTATATATATCTATATCTATCTCTCTCTTTATATCACATACATATATGATACATATCTATCTACCTATTGATCATCAGTCTATATATGTATATGATATTCATCAATATTTGACTAAAACCAAATTTCATCTCATATATATACACACATATAGCATATATATACTGCTATATTTATATAACTATATATATATACATATACATATATATGTCATATGCATCTACCTGAGATGAAATTTGTTTTTTTTTTATTCAAATATAGAAAATAAAACAGTATAAAAGATAATATAGGTGCTGGGAAGACAGTGGGTAAAATGATTGTCGAGTAAGTATGAGGATCTGATTTGGGTCACCAGGGCACACATAATTCAGGAGTGATGGTGTTGGTCTGAAATCCTAGCACGAGGTGGAGATAGGGTTGGGAAGAAGGTGGGAGAGTGGAGACTGTAGACTGGCTGTCCCCTGGCCACCTAATTTAGCCAAATGGCAAGCTCCGGGTTCAGTAAGAGATCTTGTCTCAAAAACTAATATGGAGACGCAGTTTAGGAAGTCATGTGCAAATCAAGCTCTGGTCTTCACAGCACATGGGTAAGTGCATGCCACACACCTACACGCTTACTCACGAATATGCCACACATGTACATAGCACATGGATCAGTAAGTGCATGCCACACACCTACATGCTTACTCACGAATATACCACACATGTACATAGCACATGGATCAGTAAGTGCATGCCACACACCTACACGCTTACTCACGAATATGCCACACACGTACATAGCACATGGATCAGTAAGTGCATGCCACACACCTACACGCTTACTCACGAATATACCACACACATACACAGCACATGGATCAGTAAGTGCATGCCACACATCTACACACTTATTCATGAATATACCACACATGTACAAATGCCACACCCCTAATAGTGTACTGTATGAAATCAGACACCTCCTTTGATGTTAAATACTTGATTTTATTCCATTCATGTGAATCGTGGTTTCATTTTCTTATACTTCACATTATCACATCTGTATGAGAGACAGGCAGAATACATGAGCTCTCACCAACCTTCAAGTACCACTATTCCAAACCGAGAAAGCACAGTGGAATGTTAATCTCCCTTTTGCTGAACTGAAAGGTCCTGATATTTTGTTTATCCCTGCTTCTGAGAAACTCCGTTTACTTCTAATTACATTTGGGACAGAGTAAAAAGGTTAATCTGCTTGAAATTAGTGGTATTTGAATATGTATCATTCACACAGTTGACATAACCATTTTATAATTTGTCATTAATGTGAACTTGAATCTATCTGAGGAATCATGAACGTTTACTGAAGGCAGTATTGTAACCATTGATGTTTTAAATTGGAGCCAAAAACTGTACAGCAATTTACTATTCTGTGGAGAGATTCAAAGGCAACGTTCATCCACTAAAATAACTGGGTAGGCTGCAAGGCCAGATTAAATTTAGTTTTGAGTACTGACTGGTTCAGACTAAATTGTCTCATTTTTTTAATTAGATACAATTAGCTGTAAATATTGTAAAAAAAAAGACATATAAAATTTGTCATGGTGGAATTTAACCTCCATCTAGATTCAAAATCACAACCTATGTGTTATTTATTATGATTCTTAGGGATCTGCTAATATCAATGCTTAGCTATAAAAAAGCCAAGCAGCCATGGTTCCTGACTGCTATTCTTCAGACAGTCTGTTTTCTCCTTATTTGCTTTGTATTCCACAGGACATTGGTGTTTGAAAGGGGGGTCCCTGTGCTCTAGCCATTTGTTCCTCAGTTTAATACTATTATGCTTCAGAACAGGTGCAGGCAATGATTTCCTTATTCTCAGGAAATACAGCTACATTCACTAGCTGTAAAAAACCTAATAAAATGTCAAAGACTCATTGCATTCAAAAGCATGGAGAAAGAGGAAGGGCGACTAGGGAACTGAAGCTCAAAACCTGCGAATACTCTCAGAATCTTTTTTGCAGTTGTCATGTTTTGGAACATATTACGCAGCTAAATTTGTGAGAAACTAAAACGATGTGAGGTTGTTCTTTCAAGAGAACCTCTTATATGTGCATCCCAGGTCATGGCCATTGGTCGCACCTTTGAGGAAAGTTTCCAGAAGGCTCTGAGGATGTGCCATCCATCTGTGGATGGGTTCACTCCCCGGCTCCCAATGAATAAGGAATGGCCAGCAAACCTGGATCTGAAGAAAGAGCTGTCTGAACCCTCCAGCACCCGCATCTACGCCATTGCTAAGGTAATGTGGGATGACCTGAAAAGGCCTCGGAATTTAGTCAGCTTTGCAAACAGTCCAGGGTTTGTGAAGTGCCTTCTGACCTCTTCATGTGAACCTGCACACATACACACTTGCACTTCCTGTCTCTCTCACACACATATAAACATACCCCTTCCTTATTCCTTGTCTTACATACAACATCTCTCTGAATTTCAACAAACATTCTTCTAATTGACTAATAGAAAGATTTTTTTTTTTTTTTTAAATTTAACTTGAAGCTTGGACCCAAGGGCACAATGCACTTTTAAAGGATACTGACACAGCCAAAATGGGCCCTCCTTTTTGTATACACAGCACTATTAATTTAAGAGTTTATAGTTCTGATTTGTCCTTTCTTGTAACCTTTTAGCAAATGCTCCCTGAAAATGGATGAAATTGTATTTAGAGAGGAGCTATGCTGGTATCCTATAGTACATCCTACCAAAGACCCTGACATAATCCCTTTTGCTTTTTTCTGTGTTTAAACATCAGGCTACCTAGACTGTGGCAGTAGGCTTTCCCATGCAATTATCTTATTGGAGGGGTTCCTTATGGAACAAAAAGCCTTGCCTTTCTCAGTCCACCCCCTGGTTCCTTCTAATGCAAATGAAGGGTCATTTTAATCTCCCTTCATATTTACTGTGCTTAGAGTGTTGAAGTTTCAGCCCATCTGATTTTTATGAAAGGTGACTTGGGCATCTGGAATCTGCCTGGTCAGAAATCTCTAAATGACTTTTTGACATTTAAGGAAGCACCGACATTAATCCCCCAACAGTGTCAAACCACCCCGGGTTCACAAAGCTCCCTTGTTTTTTTTTTTTCCTGTGTGTGTGCATGTGAGATATACTACGGAAAATATGAATTGTATCTTTAAAGAAGAAATCTGACTTATATAACGCCTTGGTAGCAACAGAAACGTGCACTTGGTGATTTGAACTCACCGCAACCCTTACTAGCATTTAGTGACAGGCCTGCAGAGAGCTGACAAAGAAACAGGGATATTTCCTTCAGAGCATTTGATATATACTCTCGTCATACTTACGGGTTTTATGTCTAGAATTGGTAAGTCTTACTGAAATTCTGGGAGAGACTATTATCTTTGATGAATATTTTCTGATCTTGAGTTTTAAGACTGATGTTTTTCAGGAGTGGTGGGGTGCAGCAACAAAGTCAGGTTTTTCTACAAGGCCAAGTCAGTGTGTATACTGTTCTTCTCTTAGTCTTTTATTTAAGAAGCAACGGAGGACATTCATAGGTGTGGGTATGGATGTGTAAATATATAGATACATATATAGATATAATTTTCTCCTTCAGGGGAAGGCCAGTAAATGGATTTTTTTTCTTGAGCCTAGCAATCTCGTTTCTGCCACTTGAAGCAGATGAAAAAGAATCGCATTTTCTAGTTCCCAGCCCGGTTGTAAAACACAGGCAAATCTCTCATTCTTTTCTAACAGACTTACAAAGGATGGGGATGCAGGGCAAACGTGCGGAGGTTCATCCTGCTCAGAGCATGCTGTGTACAAGCAAGAAGTGCAGGCTTGAGGATATAAATTATTGTCTGCCCGAGTGCTGGGACAGGGAACTGATTCCTGTCTGTTAGAGGTCATCATTACTGCTCATTTCCACAGCAACCAGGGACTTGGTGATTCTGACAAAGAAATAAGGACAGTGCAGGACTGAAAGAGAAAAAGAATAGAGGGAGGGTGGGACTCCCCACCTGCTTTCATGATTCTCAGGAGAGGGCAAGTCACTCTGAGGTCTGGCTTTTGCAGAATCCTTATTTCAGTATGATTGGGTCACCACCTCTTTTGATTTGGGGAGAATGCAGGCATTAGTTTTTATTTGGAGAACATTTCACCAGCCTCAAATGTGTTTGGGGTCACAATGGACTTCATTCCAGTGGGAGCAAGATGGAGTAGTTAACAGTGTGGGAAGATGATGTCTAAGGACTGGAAGGCCGGCTTTATGATGGAAGCAGGCCTGACTATAGGTTCTTCTTCCTCTCAGGGAAATAGCTACCAGATTTTGGGACCTTGTTCACTTTACATCATCAGATGTAATCTTTATTTAATCTGTAAAAAGCATGAAGAACTTAATTTCTAAGTACCTTCTATTGCTAATGCCTGGCAACTTTTAGTCTCTTAGGGACTAAGACCAATGCAGATTTTGTAGACAAGATCGCGATTTTGTGAAGAGTTACATAAGAGTAATACAAAGTTAAAAAAGAAAACATGGCTTTGAGTTGTTTTCATAAAGTGCTATTCTAGTCAAGTGAGCTGTGAACCATGCTATAGCTCAAAGCTTACAATCATGGACTCTCTTATAGTAGAAATAAGTAAAGATTTAAGAAAACTCTGTGAGTTGACTATAACATCAGAGTTACTAGTTATTTTCATTTCTCTTCTGAGTTTAAAAAGATAAAATGTTTTTCTAATATAGTTTTGAAACAGATATTATATGTCTATTATTGTTCACATTTGTATAAATACAAATGTGCATATTTTGGGTTTAGGAGGTATGGTTTGGGGAGTTATATAGTTTGCTAGTACCCTAGTCAGCTCAGTGGGTAGACTACTTTGCTTCTTTAGATTGTTAAAGTACTCTTAAGAAAATGATGGGAGCTGCCAATAGAGTAGGTTTGTAATGTCATTAGATCCTTCTTTATACCAATAATACATAGTCTAGGAAATAATAACCTAGCCAAATAAGGAGGAGGAGACAGGACCTGTTAAGACTGTTGTGAGCACACATTCCTCTTGTGCTTTCTCTGAATGACATTTGTGGGTGCAGTTACCAGCATCCTAGGTTGATTTCCAGGAATATCCGTGGTTCAGTTTCATCTCTCAGGAGGTAGCCTGGCCCCAGTCTCTCTAAATAATGTGGGAAGGAATGGCTCCTATGTTTTCAATTAAACGAGACATTTAGAAAATGGTTGCCATGGAAAGTGTTTGTTTTTCTTCTGGCAGGCCTTGGAGAACAACATGCCCCTTGATGAGATTGTGAAGCTCACGTCCATTGACAAGTGGTTTTTGTATAAGATGCGTGACATTTTAAGCATGGATAAGACACTGAAGGGGCTTAACAGGTAAGAGGATCGCTTTGAACCACTCTGTATTTTCAGTGCAGTGCTTGAACTCCCCTTTCATGCAGTTGGCCCAAGAGTCTGCCTCAGTGAGCTAAATGATGCCGACATAGGGGAAAGAGACAACTGTCATTTTCTCACATACTATGTTTTGAAAGGCATTTATTAATATTTTGAATCATTTTATACTTTTATTGGTGACGTCAAATATTGCACTTGTTTAAACTAAGTCTTTAGAGCTCAGAGTTAGCTAGAGTACATTTATAAATATTTAATGGTTTACATATTATTAATAAGAAATTAAAAAAATAATATTCTGATTTTCAGTTTTGAATCCTAGTTCTGCTTTTTATGTTAACCTACAAATCACTATGTGTTGATAGAGAATTTATTCTCCTTGTATTCTACTGATATTATCAAAATGGGGACTTTTAGTTCAGGATATAAATGAGCCATACTAATGTGTCTGTTAATACTGACGTGTCTCTCTTTACCTCTGACTAATTTACATTTTAATTTCTTCATGGCCAATTATTTATAAACTTCATTTTATGTTTAGAATGTTCTGATAATGTCAGATATTTAAAATGTATCATTTAAAACTTTTATTTGAACACTGCCTATTGGGTTGTTTCTGGCTTAGTCAGATTTAACACATACATCTTTGAGAAGAGGCTCATCTATTACCAAATTACGATGTAAGATCCTCTTTAGCTTCTCTCCCTAACGCACTGAAACATACTTGTGTTGGAAAGAGATCTCCTTTCTAAGTCTAGGGATATATTTAGAGAAAGAAAGACTTGGAAGTAGACGTTATTTTCAAATGGCTTGGGGAAATGCAGACAATTTAATTACATAAAATGTTGAGGATAATGGGAAATCTGGAACGGGGTTGCTCCTGGGTTTTACCCATGTTAAATTCTTGATTTTGTACACAGGGATTTTGCCAAACAAGGACGGGACTGGTTACCATTGCCTGAAGCTATCCTTTTAAGAGCTTGTGTAAAATGAACAGTAGTCAGCAAATAAGACAGAGATGGAACCTATACATTTGTCTTAGGGTTTTGCTGACTTAGGGTTTCTTTTCTTGGTTTATGACACCAGCAAAACTTCCATGTTGAATTATGTATAGTCTGTTCCACGGCTCAGTTTTAGGCAACAGATTTCAAAGGCTTAAGCACTCCAGTGAAACCACAAGGGGGCGCTAGAGACTCGCAGTGCACCAAACAGCCCCAGAATGAAGAATACCAGATGCTATTGTGATCGAAGTGTGCACTTGATATAAATTCTAATTTGCGAGCGCGGGGTTTGGGGAGAAACTTAATGCTTTAATTGAATAGTTCCTGTTACAGCTAGAAGTCATGTTAAGACTTACAACTAAGCAGAAAAAAGTGTATTTTGATAGAAAAAGGCAAAGGTCTTTGGAGGGTAGGAACAACCCATTGCCGTAGGCAACTTAAAGTATGTCTACTGATTCTGTTGCATGTGCTTGATGATAGTTTGACATTTTTAGTTTCCATTTTCTGATATAAGCATATTCATAATTGAATATTCATTCATTTGTTCATAAAGATCTGTATAGAGCTACCCCAGAGCTTGTAATACGTTTAAAGGTTCAAAAGCATTATCTAGCGTGTGTAAATAGTTTTGATGCTTATTATAGCATGAAATCCAAACACCTGTGGTAAGACTCAAATGGCATTAACCCTAAATTTTGTGTTATTACCTGAGAAATACTGTATGCACTGTTCATGCTCTTTCTGAGGGTCGCTGATTTAAGCACATAGTGACATGATGATTGTTATAAATGCCATATAAATAAGGAACATGTTTGGCCATTGAAGCTAGCTGTCTTGACCCTTCTATGGTATATAAGGGGCTGATGTCAAAAGGATTGCCAAAGTTGACTCGTTTTAAGTACTTGAGACTCAAGTTTTCTGGCCCATGTTTGATCATTCTTACCTTTATCCGGGGCCATGAGATCTTTTATTTCCTCAGAAATTTCTAAATGTCCAGAAAGATTTAGTTCTCAAATAATGCATAATTCCCAAAATAATAGAAACCCCTTATCGTCAGTTGACATTAAGGAGTAGACTTTGTTGCTGGCTTGGATAAGGGTTGAAAAGAGCGGTTGTTCTTTTTTACATTCACATTTGTTTATGATTTACATTGCTCTAAATCCTAAACTGTTCCCGTTTTGGAAAATCTGACTTTGGATGTGGGCCCAGGAGGTAATTATTTATTTGATGTATGTTGAGAGGACTCCAAGTTTCTCCTGCTACTGTGTATCTCTGGTGCCCATGTGCTTAAATCGTCTGCAACTTTCACATAGATTTCTGGGGGAAATTAACAGCAAGGGATCCCAGCCATCGTTGGTGTGATCGTTTGAGGTGGGCTATGCTGTGATGGTCAGATTAGTGTCTTAGCACTGAGTGTCTCCCTTTCAGAACTCAGAACTGATCACTGTTTCACCCACATGCAAGCACAGAAATGGTGACATATACGTTGCTTTGAGGAAAATATCCACTTTTACTATAATAGGGAATAGCCATTATTTAGGCAGCTTCAGTCAAATTTTTCCCCTTTCCACTTGTGTTCACTGACTTTCATGTTGTCTTTAATTATTTACTGCTGATGAAGGACATGCTAGGCAGTTCATCAAATTCATAAATGGCACACTGACATTAATCAACACAAGATAGCACCATTGATGTGAATTATCTGTTTAGGCGCTGAGAAGTTTCTGGTTACTGAATGTGATGAGTTGTCATACAGGGTGTGTGTGTGTGTGTGTGTGTGTGTGTGTGTGTGTGTGTGCTCATGTGCACTGGAATTGGAATTTAGAGGTCCAGTACTTACCAAATTACCTATTAGCTGTGCAATAACAGGTCATCACACATTGATAGATTATCTGCAAGGAGTTTGAGAAGTTAAGACTGAAGTTCTAGAGGAATTAAATGTGCACACATACACAGACATGCATATGTGTATAGTTTAGAGGTGTGTTATGTACCGTCTAGAAGAACTAAGACTACATGTGATAAATGTCTCCGCCAGAGTTACATTTGCCACTGAAGGCACAGTAGCTTTTAATTCCACATAACCAGAGCCTATGATGACCATTTTCATTGTGTTGGCAATGTCCAGACAAAAACAGGCTCTAAGATCCTTTAGCTGGGATAATATCACTGTAATGAAAAATAAATAGGCTCACTTGTTATCAGGAAATACTTTAGGACCTTATGTCCTAAACATGTTATTTATAGCATCAAATTGAATTAAACATCTTTCAACTGAAAGGAAACCATAATATTTAAAGAAATATGAACAGGTCAGAAAAATTATGAGCCCCCTCAATATGCTCTGTTGGCTGCTCAGAAACTGTGTTTTCAAACACCATTCTTTTGGACTCATTCGATATTTCTAATATAGCACTTCAGGGATGCCATCACACCTGCATAATTTACAGATATTTACATAAAAAACCTGGCCAGAGCAAAGCTGTGTGAGCTTCCCAGTTTTCCTTCAAGTGAGTGTTTTAAAGAAGAAACAGCCCGTCTTTGTGACTTTAACAGATGGAAGGTCTCCCACCATTTATGGCGACTGTGATGTTCCTGGAACAGCCTCTTTTACCCTCTGGTTTTCGTGGCACACGATGCCACTTCCTTCGTCATGTTGGAGATAACTGTTTAAAGGAATTTGTTTCCCACCCTTTTAGATGCTCAAAAGTAGTATATATATATATATATATATATATATATATATATATATATATATATAACCTAGTGAGTTATAGTTTAGACTTTAGAAGCTAAGGTTTTGATTTATTTCTCTATGAATGACTGATGTAAAATTGCTGTTTGCTTATGAAAACACAGAAATTACTTTTATCCAATATTCTATGGGCTTCTCTGATTTTTTTATGCTATACCGATTCTGATAATATGAATATTTGCTTCCTTTTCTCATCTCCCCTTACTGCTATAATGAATGAAGTGAAGTAGGGGACAGTGCAGTTTTCAAGGGTCCGGCTTCCATCCGAACTTCACTGTTTGTGTGATAAACTATACCTATTGGTGGGTGCTGAAAAATCACAGGCATGCCTATTGCTTAGGGAAACAATCTCAGGCAAGCCTAGTGAGTTCTGCTTGGGCATTCAAGTGGTAAATTGAGCTCAGTAAAGTCGGCCATTTCCCTGCAGCCACAAACTTCTGGCTGATGTAATAATGCAGGTGTCACCTTAGCTGGAACCGTCCCTTTGAATGCCCTCACCTACACATGCTAGTTTCTATTGACTTTTTATTTAACTTGCTCACAAGGCATGGCAAAATCAGACAAGAACACTTTGTGCTTACATTTGATGGAAGTTTCCAAGGGAAAGTGTCAGCCAAGAGTTGTTAGAACTTACACATAAGAATGAGACTGTCTGTACTTTGGTTTCTAGTGTTAATTTATACTTTCTGGTTTAAAACATCAAATATAGAAGCAACTCAGGGAAACTTATATGACTATAACATACTTGCCTGTTAGGATTTGTTCATTTTGGAATGACATATTTATGGTGCTTTTTATTCCTTTGGATGTAGAAACAGGATGTGGGGGTAGGGCACTTTCGTGCAGTCCTCTGATTTTAATCGCAGGAAGTGGTCTTATACTACTTTACAGCAGTACCAACTTATTGTATTTCTTAGTTTAATCCTAATTATAACACATACCCCCTTATTATTTTACTAGGTTGATATTACAAGGTGCTGAATATGTGATGTTTGAAGTGTTAAACTTGGCAGAAAATCCACTTCTCCAGTCATGACATATTGCTAGTCTCTGTCTTTAGTCTTCATATTCCTAGCCATCTATACAGCACATTTCCTTTTTCTAGTTTTCTTTTGTTCTTTTGATTTTCTGAGACCGTATTTCAGGAAGACTCAGCTTGCCTTGAACTCACTAGGTAGCTGAGTGTGGCCTTGAATTCCTGATGCTTCTGTCTCTACCTCCTATGTGCTGGGATTAGAGGTGTGCGCCATCTTGCCTGGCTATGAAGTTCTTTGACAGTATTAAAATTGAAGAATACTTAAACAAGAATATTTTTTCTTTAAAACAGAAGTATTGCTATGGGAAATTTTTTGCCTCAGAACTAATAGAAAGGTGCATTATATTTTAACTAGATTTTATTTTTTTTATGTGATGAGAGATAGGTTATTTTAAGTAATCTCATGGGTGTAATATGACTCTATTAATTTTAATAATCTAATTATACATGATACAAAAATTTACACAAAACATTTAATGTCCTGAGAAAAACCTCATTTATTAGTTAAATAAGAATGTCATAGTTTGACAATAATTATGAAATTTTCAAGTACAAAAGCATTCTTATGATTCTCGTATGAACAAGATATTTTACTCAAAAGCTTGTCAGAATGGTATTCAGATAATTCATATTATGTTATATATTTCTCAATATTAATTTTACATACCTGAAAAATTTAAAAGCCTTAAGTTGATGAAAAAGCACATATACTCAAATTGCATGAGTATGAATCTATTAGTCATCAATAATTCCTAGGTTATTTATATTGTCACTGTGTCTAATTGCAACATGATGGAACAGGCATTTGTCTGATGTACTTTTCCTTTATTGATTACCGTGTTCATCCACTAGCAATTACTAATGAATATTTATTTGGTACCCATTGTGTACAAGGTCTTGTACTAGGTCCAGTATCATTTGTTGAAGAATAATTTTTAGTTATTAATCTGTCTTCAATGGGCTTATAATCTATATAAATAGCTATACAAGAATAAGCTACATTGATGGACATGGTAAATATGAAAATGTTAATTCAGGGAAATTGAATGAAAACTAAGACTTAGAGGACTAATACTCTTGCATACCTATCTCCTATCTCAACATGAGCAGTCTCAGAAGATCTACATCCATATTTTACTCTATAAATGAGGGCCTTAAAAGCTTAAGTTAATTTTCCAAGGTTTCACAAGTGGTTCATGCTGGAGACAAGTCTGAGTCCAGGTATGCTTTGCTTTAAAATATCCCATTGCTACAGCAGCAGCTTGAAGAAAAAAAATCCTATGAAATAAATCAAGGGGAAGACACTTTCAACAGTCTGGCATAATGTAGAGAGGGGTTGGCGAGATAATTATGGAAGACAATTGAACGAGTCCAGTAAAGTTAATTACAGGGAGATAGGAGGGAAGTCATAGATAGGTGCATTATGAGAAACATGTACTGGGAGAGTAGATAAATTCTACTTAGGAAGTGAGAAATTATGATTGCTGGTATTTTTATGCTAACTTTAATGAAAGTGAGAGTCTTAACTATTGAGTGAAGACAGTGTAAGATTCAATTGAATGTTGTCTAACTATTTGGCCACAGTTGTAAGAGTTGAAGCTACAGAACATCACCATTCTATAATTATCATATGCATGGCATCGCCTTCAAAATTAAATGACAAATTCCACTAGGGATAATAGTAAGTATGCAAATATCTTAATATGCTTTTTTAAGTTAAAATTTGCTATTTGTGTGCATGTGTGCATGCATGTGTATGATGTTTACGTGTGAATAAAAGCACATGCTATGGTGTGTGTAGTTAGAGTAGTAGAGCTTCCTCTTTCCATTGTGGATGCTGGGATTGAACTCAGGTCTTCAGAGTTTTGTGGCAAGCCCCCTTTACCTGCTGAGCCATCCCACTTGCTTACTATCCTTTTGCACTAGTTGTTTTATAGTAAGAGCCTTTTTTGTAAGAAAGAGTATAAAATAGAGCTCCCCATCCTAAAGAAGAGCATACATCTTAGAATGTATACAAATGATTTAGAGTTATCTATTTATCTTAGATTTTCATGGGAATCAGCATAAAGTGAGCAATTAGTAAAGTTTATATGACAATATACCAATTAAATACAGACACATTATTGGTCTTAATGAAAATCAAAATTTCTCAGTTGTAACTAAGAAGGGAGAAGGAAATCAAACACATGATTCCCGGTTGCTTAAAAAAAAAAAAAAAAAAAAAAAAAACAACCAAATTACCAACTGCGAGATGGATAGTCCAAGAAATAAGCTGACTGTGGTGAAAGACATCATAAATCAGCATCGTTAGGTTCCAATTTTTTCCTAATTATCTAGGAAGGCTCTAGACGAGCCATTTACTAATAAAATAAGATTTATCTAATTGTTTTGTGTCATTAAACAGAGATGATACACATGTAACCACCAAGGACTAGAATAGTTTCAGGATGGATGCTTTATTATTTTTTGAGAATAGTCAACATTTATATTTTTTTTTCTGGGAAAAAAAACTACATCTTCAAAAATGTACATTTTTGGACATTCTTTTGTTTTTTTGTTTTGTTTATTTGAGACAAGGGTTTCTTTGTGTAGCCCTGGTTGTCTCGAACTTAGGATTTCCCTTTCTTCCTTCCAAGTGCTGGGCTTGAAGGCATGTGCTACCACACCTGGCCCCATTTTTGAAGTTTTGATGAGAAACTTTCATGAATATTTTCAATTGTGCTAACAGAGCTGGTTTACTTGGTAAAGAAGGTTGAGGCAAAACTCAGAGACTGTTTTCGATGAAGACATCTGTATTTTTCTTGAGACCTTAAAGCACCTTGGTACTATGTATGATACGGCTGGGAAATAGCACGGTCCTACTTTTTGTAGATGGCACAACTGAGTCACACCCAGGTGCTTGCCATCCCTTATGTCATGTGAGTCAGGCAAGGTCAAGAATTCCAACTCAGTAGCCCTGCCTTCATTTCTAGTCAACAACTCTTTTTCAAAGCTCTTCAGAGGCACAGCTTTTAAACAGACAGTTGGAGATCAGGTCCCTTCAGCTGTCATGTTGTGAGATGCACATTTTCCTGCATGAATAGCTGACCTCACTTAGAGCAGAAATATTGTAATGAACAAGCCCTTTTCTAGAGCTCTTCTGGGGGAACATCCAGGCAGCCTGACAGGGAAGAAGCCCCAAAGGCTTCTTTAGACGACGTAAACAGAAGTTTTAAAGGCACAGGAACCTCAGAGGATATCCTTTTAAAACGTTTGCTTTATTAATAGTAACTTCTAACATACTTACTAATCTGTATATACTTAAAATAGTGCATGAGCCTCCTCTTGCACATGGAGGTGTGGGAAAAACAATAGAGGGGAATGAAAACAGTACTGGCAAAATTACAGAGTGTTGCGCCCCCCCCCCAGGGTATCCTTACATGGTAATGCCTGCGATGCCATTACAGTACATAAAGTCAGACATGGAATGTAGGAGTGAGCATGCCTCAGGTTGGTACCCCAAATGCCTGGGAGCATTCTCTTCAGAACTTCATTGTCCATTTCCAAAGAGTTAAGAACTATGATGTTCATCACTGCCTCAAGGGCTGTATACAAGAATGCAATCTAGGATGTCAAGAGACAAAGGGGGCGGAGGCGTGTGAGCGTACTGAGACAGGGTCTCTCTATAATGTAGCTCTGACAGTTCTGCAAGTCATTGTGTAGACCAGGTTGGCCTCAAGCTCACAGAGATCTGCCTGCTTCTACCTCCCTAGAACTAAAGACATGTACTACCACATCTGGAAATAATTGGTATTTTGGTATAAATAGTCATAGGAAAATTACATTATTAAATTTGACAGAATAGGAGTGGCCTTGACAGACTGAAACTAATATCATAGTATTTCTGAATAACCAGGGATTCTAAAATTTATTCAAAAATGAATATAAGGCTGAGGATGTAAACTAGTGATAATATGATTATTTTTATACCCAAGACATTGGATTCAATCCCCAGCATCACAAAAATAAATAGAAAATTATAAAAAGGAAGACAGGTAATAATACAGAACAAAGACATTGGGACTAGACTAAAAGTTGGAGCTGAGAGTACAGTTTCTATCTTTCAAGCTAAAGTACAGTTTCCCATGATGCTCTCTGTTGAGAATCAGTACTTCAGATATGATGGCATCATGAATGCCAGCTTGACTCAGGTCCTATTGGATCACTTTCAAGATGCTGGGCTTTCTCATAGTGTGGCTCATGTCTGCCCTGTGTATCATGTGCAAAGAGGTAGGTGTGGCATCCCTTCAAAGACCCCATTGCTACAGAGGAACACGCCACGACACTATCAGAAACGAAGAGAGGCCAATAACTTGCAGCTTGTCCCCTCTTTTGTCTTTTGCTTTTCTGAACACCACTCAAGATTTTGCAGAGTGTCTGTCTTCTGTAGTCCTCTTAAGGATATAGGCACGGCCTCTTGCCCCAAAGGAAAAAAGATGAGATGAGAAATAATCTTCCCACCAGTGGCGATAATATGATTGTAGCACAGTATTAATATTTGGAGATGCCAAAAATTATTACCACTGTGGCGCAAACCCAGGGGAGAAGGAGGCGAGGGTTTGCAGGATGAGAACAAGCCGCTCCGTTCTCTGCTATTGCTAGACCTGGGGTCATTTAGTGAGCACCAGGACTAGAGCTCCCAGCTTCTGCCTTCTGTTTTTCCTAAGAGAAAGGACAGTAATAAAATTGCAGGTCCATCTCATAATTGTAGGCTGAGTAAAGTGCTTTTTTTCACATTAGAGCTCGTGCAGTATGGAGGGAAATTTGTTTAGCATGGCTTGTGAGTTGGTGGATAGGGGAAAGCGGTCAAGTGGCAGCGAGGACCCTGCGAGTGCAAAGCTCCCCTAGTAATTGTGATGCTGCAGGCGCGCTCCTCCAGTCCCTTAATAGATTTCCTCAGCTCCTCGAGCCAAGTGAAAATTTCCTCATTAAGGAGAACTTATTCCATTTCCTTTCATCATTTATTATTGAAGACCAAGTGTGAGTGGGGGAAGTCTCCAAGATTACAAGGTAGAATTTTAAACAACAACAACAAGAAGATCCACACGGGGCGTGGAAACGAGAAAGAGAGAGGAAACGGAGAAAGAAAGAGGGAAACTTGTATTGTTTATAACCCCAGAGAACACACAAGAGATTTCCTGCCGGAGAAGCTGAGTCATGATGTCTAACCCGTAAAAGATTACAGCGGAGTCTGTAAAAGTCCTATTGTCTTGATTTAAGATGATTTATTTCCTAAAATTTCACTCGTTTATTCTGCGCTGCTAAGTAGAGAGACGCTGGGGATTCTGAGAGCGCTGTGTCCCAGGCATGAGGTGTGACATTGTCGTGTAGCGCGTAGATTTTGCTTTTTGCTATGACGTGATGAAAGTCCAGTCTTTGAAGACTTTACCTTTGAACTCTGAAAAGAAAAGCAGGTTGGGCAAATAAAAGTTGTATCTACAGCATAGTTTAGAAGATGTACCTCTTCTATGTAAAATAGATTAAATAGATTAAATCTATGTAATATAGATTTAATGTACAAATGTTTAAAAGTGTGAAAATAAACCTGATCCCAGCACACACACAAATATCCAATAATAGAAGAATCATTTATTGCACGTGTTTAAAAACCCTGTGCTTTATTTAGTGTGCTGTGTTCCAACTGATCACTCTCCTAGCTGGGTATAATGCTCCCTTGATTTATAATATAACGTAAATGGAGCATTCCCCACTGAGGATTTAAAACATAGTTTTGAATACAAATTCAGCATTTATCTTTCTTTTAGCAATTATTGTGCTTTGTGTATATTCCAAATGAAGATTTTTTTTTTAAATTTTCCTTTGGAAAAATAAAATTGCTATTTTTCCCTTTCCCTAAAATACAACTCTAACTAGTTTGAAAAGAAAGAAAGAGAGGAAAGGAAAAAGCAAAAATAAAAACCAAGTTTTTGTGATGATGAGAGAGGCCGTCCTGTTTAGAGGAATGTAGGTGTGGGCAGGAAAAGAGGAGGTGCATCTGAGGCTGATAAAGGAGGTTCTTGGTCGTTTAGGTCGGTGCTTGTCAACCTCCCTATCTCTGTGATCCTTTAATAACAGCTCCTCATGTTGTTGTGATCTCCAACTATAAAATTATCTTTGTGGCTACTTCATAACTGTAGTTTTGTTACTGTTATAATCATAACAGGAACTATCTGTGTTTTCCACAGATGGTCATAAGTGACCCCTGTGAGAGAATTCCCTTGACCCAAAAAGGTTGCAGCCCACATGTTGAGAACCACCTATTTAGATACAATTGAATTATCCTGAACTCCGAGGAAGTTTAACCTTATCTGATTCACAGGCCCTGTGCTAATAAATCATGCCTTTAAACCATTTCTTCTTCTTATTGTAACGGGGTACAAAATGAAGGTTTGTATCAGAACAGGTTGGGATAAAGTCATTTTTCTTCCGTGTACGATGACACGTCAGCCAACTTTGTTTTGCACAGAAGCGAGAGACAGAGATAGCCTGCTCTCTGCTTTGGGGGTTGGTCTACTTCTGATCAGGCAGCTGAAAGGGATCTTACGTAACTTTGTTTTTGAAACTGTCACAGTGGTCAGAATTAGCCCCCATTCCTCACCGAAGATGACTGAAAATTGCTTTATAATGTTTCAGGTCTAAAAGCAGAAATTAATAGCAGAGAAGAATCTTATAAAAATCGTTTGTGGACTTAACACAATCCCAGATGTCTAGTATTTGCTTTCATTTACTGTATGAACACTGATTTAATAGTTAGTCTGGTTCAGTGAGCTCTAATTCTCAAGACATGTCAAAGCACCATGTCTGTTGTTGATCTAGTTACTGAACAGTCGATGTTAAAATAGTTCATTTGTTTACTATAAAATTCTTCTAAGAATCAGATTGTTATCCTAAAATTTGCACTGTGCATCTAGCTTGATGCATTTGTTGCAAAATTCTCACCTGGTATGACATGCAGGGGTGCCTTTCAGAACAGCTCTGGTATAGCACATACCTGCTAACGGCTGTTTGTCCATATCTAATGCACTGAGACTTATTTGTATGTGAACATTTTGGATTTTATCTCCCGTTGCTCACTTCTGAAACATGTACAGAGTCACCAGGCATGGAAGCAGGGATGACACAACAGTGACCTACCTGCTCTGCTGACCCTGGTCAGGTTCCTGTGCACATTCTAGCTGCAGACTCTCAGTGTGTTTTCATATCTGCCATGAACATGGCTGTGCTAGGTTACTTTGCATACAGGTATAGACTGTCGATCACCACCCTTCACTGTTACAGAGCTGAACTGACTTTACGTTTATTTTCTCAGCCTGATGCTGCTGTGGTATTTCTTACATGCAACCACCTGACCTCATGGTACCCCATGCAGCTTATCCCTATGCAAGTTATTTCATATCCATGTCATTCCTTTCATATTCTTTCATATTTCCTTGGGCATCACTTACCAGTAAAAATTTCCAGAAAGAATATTCTGTAAATTGCATTGCTGGAAAAAAAATGACTGATAGCTTGGTATGGCTATCAAGCAAATTGAAAGGTGAGGAACTACCGATATAAAATTTAAGTTTATAAAAAAAGTCTTTATATTTAAATAACCAGAGGGCTGGTGACTTGCATCGTGGACAGCACAGTTATTGAACATGTAGCAAGGGCTTGACATATTTTAGTGCATAACAATAGAAATATCAGTAATTCAACAATTTTTTTTAGGAAAATGCATTGCTATGATGAAATATGTCAAAACCTGCATATGTTAAAACTCTAAATAGCAATTAAACAACAAGTTCAAGGCACTGGGAGGAATGACAGAAGAGGCTTTGGGTCCAACAGGAAAACAAATTAACTTGGGAGAGTCAAAGCAGAAATAATCTACTGCAAAACCGATACTAAAGTGTAAGGAAATAGCGCACACAAACACAAAATTTTATTTGTAATACAGTAATAATTGAATTCTTCTTGTAGATAGTCTCCAGTATGTTCAGAGGGTGGTCTTCAAGATATAATGAAGCAAACTTACATAATACAAATTAATGTCTTTTGGACTTAACCCATTCACCCATTGAAGAGGATAAAATGTGTATTGGTAAATACCTACCTTCTGTAGGGCAGTGTCTGGGCACTGAAGACAATATACAGAAGAGAGATGTGGGTAATATAGCCTCAGAAGCTCACATGTGTCCCAGGGACATAGAGCATATTCTTCATGCTAAATACACAGTAAGACGAGACATACAAAATACATACCAAATGTTCAGTGTGCCTATTTTAACACACTTCATTTGCTGCCTGTGTTATAGTTGTTTAATAATAGCATTTTTATATTGCACAAAGTTTTAAATGATGCATTTAAATTTTGTTTACATTGTTCCTTTGCCATTTGAAATAATTTACTTTGAGAAAATACTTAAAACTTTTATTCTTTGACAATTTCAAATATGTAATGGTACATTTTAATGACTTTTGTCGTCCCCATGACCCTCCTCTTATCCTCTCCTGATCCTTTCTTCACAAAAATTCTCATGTTCATTTCTAAAAATTATTTACTTTGTTTCTATGTGTATGAGTACTTTAGCTGCATGTATATATGTACATCATGCATGTACCCCCTTGGTGGCTGCAGGGGTCAGAAGATGCCATTAGATGTCCTTTAACAGGGGTTACACACTGTTGTGAGTCTCCATGTGTGTGCTGGAACGGAATCCAGGTCCTTTGTAAGGGCAACAAGAGTTTTTAATGCTCTTAGCCTGAGTTGTCTCTCCGGTTCCATGCCAGCTTTTATTCTTTCCTTTTTTGTTTCTTTCATTCCTCCATTCCTTCCCCTTTCTTTCTCTCTTCCTTCCTTCCTTCTTCCCTCCCTCCCTTCCTTCCTCCCTGCCTCCCTTCCCCCTCCTTTCCTTTCCTCTTTCTTTGTTTCTCTCTCTCTCTCCCTCTCTTTCTCCTCTCTCTCTCTCTCTCTCTCTCTCTCTCTCTCTCTCTCTCTCCCTCCCTACTTCTCCCCCTCCCCTTCTCCCTCTCTTTCTTTCTTCTCCCCTTGCCCCCCAAACGCCATGTTGGTTTAATTATGGCTGCTTGCCTGAATTTGAGCTAGGGTTATTTACGAAACCAAGGGTAATTTACCAGTAGTTATTCTACTGAATCAAATGATTTGTCCTCCTCTTTAAGTATATACTATTCAAGTTTTATGAAAATGTTTTATTTACTGTGAGTTAGATCTTCTGATATCACAGCTATGTATTTCAGTTTTACTGGATTAAATACTAAACCATTGTAATTTAATTTTATTGTGTCAGATATTGCTGGAAGGAGCCCTCAGGTATCGGGCAATAGATGGTTTACAGTAATATTTCATTTTTATGCACCTTGGTTCTTTACCAATTATTTTTCTATTGGTTTTGAAACTTAGGTTCAAGGGTGGCTTTAATCACTTTTGTGTCTTTTCTGTTACACTGAATATTAGACTAATAATTTCATTTATTTAATAAACATTTGTCTGTGGACCAGATAATGTGCTAGGCTTTGGGAATAATCTGGTAAATGAAATGTTTGTGGAGAGAGTGTGCAGTCTTGTGTAATGTTGGAAAAACAGTTCCAATAGATTCCTGTTGCACACAGATCAAGAACTAGAGTAAAAGTCCAATATTGAAAAGGTAGCCACAGATTTAGGAATCACCATGCAGCCAGGCCCATGGATCCCACAACAGTGGCTACACACACAAAGGGGGAGATGTGGTCTGACTGGATCGGGGGTCAAAGGCCGAGGCTGGACAAAAGCTGCACCAGTTGCAATGGATGTAAGACAGGGTGGGACGGGTGGAGAGACCCATGTGGCAACTCTGGCTTTCTACGGTCACTTAACTGTATAAAAGGTAGTCCCTAGTTATTACCGAAGAAGAAAATTCATTAGAACCATAAACATGAGATTTTAAAGAGATGAGGGAGAGAGACGGAGAGACAGAGAGACAGAGAAAGTCAGAGAGAAAGAGAGACAGACAGAGAGAGACAGTGAGAGAGAGAGACAGAGACAGAGAGACAGAGACAGTGAGAGACAGAAGTTTGCAGAGATGTCAGCATTGCCAATGCCAGAGGCTTGAAGAATATATGTTTATGAATTTTTGAAAGGAAAGAGCCATGGATATGTGTAGAGATGGAATATAAGAGTATATCTGGCACATTTCGAACACTTCACGGTTTCACTCAGCACTTGTATTTGGTTTGAGCTTAAATCTTTCTTTTCCATTAAATCCCAGTGAGTCTGTTACAGAAGAAACTCTGAGAAAGGCTAAGGAGATTGGGTTCTCAGACAAGCAGATTTCAAAATGTTTGGGACTGACTGAAGCCCAGACAAGAGAGCTGAGATTAAAGAAAAACATCCACCCTTGGGTTAAACAGGTAATGCGATATCTCTATCGAGGACTTTTGTTTTGACATGTAGGCATCATCTCAAACTTAGACTGAACGAAGCACGCTCAGAAGATGACTCCGCTTATCTGACTGAGGACCATGACATTGTTAGGTTCACTCAGCACAGGGTGACACGTTCCTGAAGGAATAAGGATGAAGGGACAGTGCGATGTAAAGAAAATATGATTTCTATGCTTTCAATACAGTAACCAAAATTATCTCTGCCTTTGACCTATGTCTAGCATATATGTAGTGACAGAAATCTTGGTGTAATAATATATGGGTCAGCACAGGGGCTGAGCCTCTGGAAAAAAAAATCATTATCTCTTTGGGCACTAACTTTTTAAAAGGTCAATACTTTATTTTAAGTGCCCCATCATTATGGTTCATTCATATTCATCGTGGTGGGGCTGGATGTAATGATCTCATCTAGCATTAGTGACAATCACACATGAACATTCATAGGTATGCCATTTGGTTGGCTCTCTCTCTCTCTCTTTTTTTTCTCTCTTAATGGAAGGAGTGTTTTGGCTTAAAGTACCACCAGCTGCTTTTTGTCCTTTAGAATCATTGACTTTTCTCTGTGGGTTTAAGGCGCACATGTAAGCCCTTAGGTCACAAGCTGGATTCTAAATATTTTCTGCTCAGCGATTATTACCTTTCTTTTTTCTTACCAGCTTCGCACCAGCTTGCCCTGTCAGCCCCAAATTCTTGCTCTCTAAGCTGAGCCAGTGACCCTTGAGAGTAGAATTGATTTACCTTTTCCAATTATGTCCAATGAGATCAGGATTCCCCACCGCCTGTTTGCGCTTTCTTGTATCTGTGCTACCCATTAGTACTATCACTAACGTAAATCCTATACATTAATTTGCAAACTGAAAACATTCTTCTGTGTAGGGCATTTTTGGTCTGACTTAGACTTTGTACATAGCCGCTTTAGGTGCCTGGTTGAATAAGTGGTTCTTGTGACCTATGAACATTTTATGTGGGTGGTACACTGCAGGGTTCCAAGGAAGCACTGAGCAATCTCTAGTTATTTACTGCTCAACTGTTATTTCTTTTGTCTCTTTGGTTTTCAGAATTAATAAGTGCCTTGGTTATATATAACTACGATGTATGACAGTATTAGATCTTAAAGAAATATGGGAATAACATGAAACTTCCAGTCTTTAAAAACTGTAAAGAGTAGAAACTTTATCACTTAAACAAATTTTCTCTTGCAGATTGATACATTGGCTGCAGAATACCCATCAGTAACAAACTACTTGTATGTTACCTACAATGGCCAGGTAGGAACTACAAAGGTCGTCACGTGTAGATTGCTCTGGGTTTAGGGCTGGCCTACCTTAGGGAGTGCATAGGTTTCACCTCTGATTATCGGCTGACCTTGGTAATAGATGCCAGGTGAGAAAGATGCCACAAGGAATGTCTGAACTCATTCCGTTAGGAATTGCCTTAACAATGGAACTAAGCAGGGGTGAGGGTGTTCTGCATTCTCATGACTAAGTTGCAAATCTTGAGTTACATCAACTTAGAAAATAAATAGAGCTTCTGTGAGAATACTTTATATTTAGGGATTTTCTAAGACTAATAGAGGCGCATGTGAAAAAGACACACTTAAAGACAGGGAGAGTAGTCTAATTAGATGGAATAATAACATTATAATTTCAATATTTTTTTCTTTTTCCCCTCAGGAGCACGATATCAAATTTGATGAACATGGAATAATGGTTCTGGGCTGTGGTCCATACCACATTGGTAATGTGACAACATGTGGATATAAGACTTTAGAGTTTTCTAGCACCCTTTATAAATATTGATTTCATTATTCTAAGAGTTCACCAGACAAATATTGTCATAATAAATGTTTCACAGTTTAGGAAACTGAGTTACAGAGAAATAATATTTAAACTTATGAAGTAAGTGATTTAGTCGCAAAAAAAGTGGGACTCAACCACAAATCACGACTACAAATTCCTCCTCCTTTTGTATCACTATATTACATCATAATTTTCACTCTTGGTCATAAAGAAGGGCAAAAAGAAATCAAATCTAACTCTCTCCCCAGGCTGGCCCTAAAGCGTGGATGTAATTCTAAGGCTGCTGCCTCTCAAAGGCCTCACCTCAAAAGACTGTGGCTAAGGACTGTGTTTCCAGCACACTGATGTGAACTTTACCTATTTGTATCACTTATCTGTATTTGGTTTATGGCTGTAAAACCTAAAAACATTTTATGGCCATCTAAGCTCTTCTCTTTGGAATGTTTCCTTCAACCTTTGATTTTTATGTGATTCATTCATTACTGCCATCATACATTGTGGTTCAGAGAAGAGCTAAACTTGATGATCAAGTACACGCATACCTGACAATGAGGAGCACGCAGCCACAAGTGGATAAACATATTTTGATAAGACTTTTTAGAAGATAATGTCCTAATGCAAAGCATTCGTATGAGTGCTTTTGCCTCAATGGCATCCCAGCAGAGTGATATTTTGAGTCATTTAGGCCTTTATTATGCTTAGATTAGCTTTTTAGAAGGTCACACACTCTTAAAAAGGACAGGACTCTTCAGTCAGTGAAAATATGTCAGAGCTGCAAGTGACCTCAGGGGCTGCTGGGTCATGCCTCTAAGAGTAATTAAGTGAAAGAGTTAAAGCAGGACCTCAAGTGTTCTAATAGCTGGCTTAGCTGTTTAGTCTATTGAAGTCAGTGTTCTCGCTGAATTTCCTTCATTAAATGAAGTTTATCTTTTTATAGTCCCAGTGACATCGAGACCCAAATTCTTCAAACATGAAGACACTCCTTACCTAGCTTAAGTATAATTCAAGCCAACATTTCATTATTGTCCAGTCAGTCCCTACTCCTCTTACTATTAGCAGAACTTGTAAATAGGTTTAAAATTTTATACTAAGAACTCAGTTGAAAGCATTTACTTCCTTCACCTGTGCTGGCTGGAGAAATATTTCTTCTCTTATTCCTCTTCCTAATATCCTTGTCTCTGCAGGCAGCAGTGTGGAATTTGATTGGTGTGCTGTCTCCAGTATCCGCACACTGCGCCAACTTGGCAAGAAGACAGTGGTGGTGAATTGTAACCCAGAGACTGTGAGCACTGACTTTGATGAGTGTGACAAACTCTACTTTGAAGAGCTGTCTTTGGAGAGAATCCTGGACATCTACCACCAGGAGGTAAAAAGGAAGAAAAAAAAAACAAATCAAAAAGGAGAGATAAATTCAGTGCACATCTTGTATATAATTATATTCATGTGTTCAGATTTATAGTGTAACTCTTTTTAGGACATATCTCCAGTTTCCTCCACTGTCAGATTTTGTAGGGAAACTCCAAAAACAATTGCCCTGGCTTTTTACTTCTCATATCTTGGCATAGAATGGTCATTTCATGCAATATTCCCCCATTTTGTTCATATGCATTCCAACTATGTTGAAAACTCACTGACACATGCTAGTCACATATTAACTAGCATACAGGACTCTCCATAAATATCTTTTGAAATGATTTAAGAGGTCCTATCTTCATACAATAAATATTGTGGATTAGTGACGGACAGTTCTCAGAGGAGGTGGGTCAATTGTTTGCCAATGACCAGTTCGTTCCTTACTCAGTCAGATGGAACCATTATCACTAATCTTCAGGTTCAGATTAGTGAGTATTCCAAATGATTCAGGTTCCTGTGAGGCTTTCTCTCACAGTTGAAATTGACCTATCCTCATGTCAATATTATTGAATATATATTCTCCAAGGATTAGTGATTTAAGGTTACTCTAAGTCTGTAGAACAGGTTATTTTATATTATATAAATAACTGTTGGAAAATATCATGATGATACCCAGTAGTTGGGCATTTGATATAACTTTGTTAATTCCTCACCACAAAGAAACAGTCCTATATGTGAGGGAAATACACTGAACCAGAGTCAAAGGGTTGAATTCTAGTTTTGACTGAGAAACTGTCTTGTGAGTGTTTCTGGAAATCTCTGTGATCTAGCCTTTTGTTAATGAATAATATAAGGATATAGGCACGGCTTCTGCAGGCACTGTAAAGGTGAGGTGGACTTTTGGATGATAATGAATATAACTGAAGCAATGTGATAACTTCACGTTTACAAAGAGCAATAGATTAACGTAGACACTATGTATACTTACAGGTGTCTGCTTAAATCTGACCTATTCATCTCAACACACTATAATGACACTCATTGTACCATTTATGTAATCCATGATATAGAAGAGGACTTAGTTCTGTCATTGATAAGAGCTTTCTAGGTGACACCTTAATATTCTCAGGTAGATAGTTGAGCATCAAAAGATGTACATTCTACAAATATTTCTTTAGAATTTTCTAAATGCCATGTTTAGCAGGAAGGATACGTCTTTGTTAGGGTTTTATTGCAGTGAGCAAACACCATAACTAAAAGCAGCATTGCAGGAGAAGGTTTCATTCCATCTTACACTTGGAGGTAACAGTTATCACTGAGGGAAGTCAGAGCAGACACTCAAAGCAGGAACCTGGCTGCAGGAACTGATGCAGAGGCCATGGAGGAGTGACACTTACTGGTTTGCTTCTCATGGCTTCCTCAGCCTGCTTTTTTTATGGAACCTAGGACCACCCACTTGGGGGTGGCATCACTGTAGGATAGACACAGCACAAAAATTATCAGTCAAGAAAGTACATAACAGGATTGCCTATGTGCCAATCTGATGGGGAATTTTTTCAATTAAGGTTTCCTCTTTCAAAATGACTTTAGCCTGTGTCATGTTGATATAAAAACTAGCCAGCTCAGACATTCTATCTTCAAGGCATTAATAATAAAACTGGGATTCATGATGTATTATGAAAAATTAAACAGTTTTTGGAAAAAATATTAAGAAGCATCATAGGCAGTAGCATCATGTAATTTCTATACTATTTCCTTGTGTGAATATTTCAGGAATATTCAGAAACTTCTTTACTGCTTTTAGATGTTCTCATACATAGCTTTAAATGAAACTCTCAATATAATAGAAGGGTTTTAGAAATGAATATATTGATCCTCCACTGAAACTCAATGGCATCTAAAATAAACTACCACATCAGAATACGATATTATGTTGGAGATGGAACAACATTCCATCTATGTGCCCTTTAGGTTATCCTATATGGTGTATCTGGTAACATTAACAGTGGTGTACATATATGTTTCCTCTCATGGCATTGTAGTCTTTCCTTACAGCAGGCTCCATGAAGCTACTCTATCACATCTGATAATGGGTAAAGCTTCAATGCAGGAGATTGCCTTTATCCTACCTTGAGATGTTGAATGCCCCAGCATGTTGTATAGTTTTTCATGTCTAACAATTTTCAGAAATACAACATTTAAGTCATTCTGAAAGGAAATCTCTCTCCCCAGAATGCATAATTATATGGGGGTAACAGCAAGTATGATAGGTCTCAGTCTAGTTACGGACAATCATTGAACTTATAATATAGGACATTAAGAAGTGAGCTGCCCAGTAAGTAAATCAGGCGTCCACTGAGGAGGATTTTGGCACAGGCTCTTAAGAAAGGGTTGACATCTGCTTCCCACTCATTTTTACTTTTCTTCCTTTCTATTTTTTTTTTTTTTGCTAGAAACTATTCTAGAAAAGGAACTCTTATTCTGCAGAGTGACCAAGAGCATCAGCTAGCTATTTCTTCTGATTATGTGTCAAGGCTTTTCTGGAGGAGAGAGCTGAATTTTGATAATGTACTTAATTGCTAGCTAACAACAGTGTGAGTGCCAAGGACCAAGGAAAGAAGATGCTGGTGTCCATCACTGACAGGTCTTTGCTGGAGGAGATCTTCCCTAGGGTACAGCTTTGTTTAGGACATTCCCTACAAGGAGAAAACTGTTCTCAAAGTCATTTGAAGTAATGACTTGGGATTATTACATTGTTAGAAATCATAACACCCACCATGCTTCTTATTACTAGATCTACTTGCATATATTATTATTTGAAATCTTCAGGGGCTACAATGAATAAGAGTCACAGAGATCTGGTTTTAAATTCATAGATCTCTTTATTCTATACAAGGTTATTGTTTGAAAAGTTGTATATATAAAAAACAGTAAGCTTAGTTTATATCTTAACACCATTTAAGACTCTTTCCTTAATATTTTCTTTTTAAGTTTAATTTTATTTGTAATTCATTTTTTCACTCCATATTCCATTTCTGCCTTTCCCCTTCCACCTTCCAACTGCTCCACATCCTACATATCCTCCCCACCACACCCTGTCTCCACATGGATGTCCCCACCCTTCACCCCATCTAACCTCTAAACTCCCTGGGTTCTCCAGTCTCTTGAGGGTCAGGTGCATCATCTCTGAATGAACACAGACCCGAAAGTCCTCTACTGTATGTGTGTTGGGGGCCTCATATCAGCTGGTGTATACTGTCTGTTTGGTGGTCCAGTGTTTGAAAGATCTCGGGGGTTCAGATTAATTAAGACTGCTGGTCCTCCTATAGGATCACCCTTCTCCTCAAATTCTTTCAGCCTTCCCTAATTCAACAAAGGGGTCAGCTGCTTCTGTCCATTGGTTGGGTGCAAATATCTGCATCTGACTCTTTCGGCTGCTTGTTGGATCTTTTGGAGGGCAGTCATGCTAGGTCCCTTTTTGTGAACACTCTGTAGCCTCAGTAATAGTGTCAGGCCTTGGGACCTCCCCTTGACCTGGATCCCACTTTGGGCCTGTCACTGGACCTTCTTTTCCTCAGGTTCTTCTTTATTTTCATCCCTGCCATTATTTCAGACAGAAACAATTATGAGTCAGAGGTGTGACTGTGGGATGGCAAGCCCTCCCTCACTTGATGTCCTGTCTTCCTGCTGGAGGTGGGTTCTATAAGTTCTCTTTCCATACTGTCAGGCATTTCATCCCTATTGTCAGGAGTCTCTCACCTCCCATGTCTCTGGTGTACTCTGGTTTGGGGGGGGGGTCCTCCCAACCTCCTATTTCCTGAGGTTGCCTGTTTTATATTTATTAACTTATTATTTTTTAATGGCAAGCATGGTGGTATGCACATGTGCTCTCAGGTGTTTAGAGAAATGAAATAGAAAAAACAGCTTGAGTTCATGACGTTCAGATCAGCTTGGTCAACATGTAAAACTTGGTCTGAATACACAAATACACACATGCACACACACACACACACACATGCATGCACTCACACACATACACATATACACAATCCATGCATGCACCCCAGATTCCATCTGAATAAGCAAGATAATACCTTTGATGTCGCTGACTGTTTGAGTTTTCCTTGCATAATTTTTTGCACTTTCACAATGCATATTTTTCTGGACTGTACTTTGTAAAAATGCATTCTGCCTACATTGTATTAGTTTTAACACTACAGATTTAGTTAGACAGTGGTACTTCTGTAACATAAAGAGTTAAATGAATGACTTACAAACATTAACTAGTAATGAACAGTGCTCATTAGGGAATGAAAGGATTTAAATAGAATCCATTTTTAGCATTTGGTTTAATTGTAATTAAATATGATGCCAAGGTACTACATAAAGTGTAATGTGTTACCTAAAATGAAAAGTATCAAAATATAAGGCATAATATTTCTCACTGGTATATACAGTGTAATTTTGTAAACTGGAGATAACTCATGAAATTACAGAATCAAGGCCATTTTTAATTAGGTAAAAGCTACTTCTATTAGTGAGATAAGTTACATTTTCTTATGTTGCAGTATGCCGCAATTGTAGCACTTAATCAGTGCTGACCAATATGATTAAGGGTTAGGAGAAATCAAAATGTTCCCAAATAAAATTGAAGCATGTTCTTTTACTTCGTTAGGGTTTTAAGGTAAGTTTCTGGTGTGATTGTAGCTTGGATAGTGTCTAGAAATATCCTCATGTTACCTTAAGTTGGAGATATCAGGTTTCAAAGTAGGAAATGGAGCCGAAGGTAAAGTTGAGGAGCTGGGGATATAGCTCAGTGTAATGTGTTTGCTCCACAGGCTTCATGCTCTCAGCTCAGCCTTCTGTACAGAGGAACCCTGAGAGCCTGTTGAATTGCTTTGAGGCTAAATAATTTAAAAATACCTGTAGTGAAATCTTAGCTTTAGTGTATTGTATTTCAGAATACTACTGGTAAGTGACCAAAATGATGATGACTGGCCAGTGGGGAATGCTAGGATTCCCTTTCTATGTATACATCTCCAGTTCCTGTACTGAGAGCTAGGAATATCCCATGTCAGTGATTGTTCTCCACTTTCCTCATTGTGAGACCCTTTAATACAGTTCCTTATGTTGTGGTGACCCTCAACCTAAAATTATTTTCGTTGCTACCTCATAATTTTAATTTTGCTACTGGTATGAATTTTAATGTAAATAGCTGTGTATGAGTACACTGTTGCTGTCTTCAGACACACCAGAAGAGGGCATTGGCTCCCATTACAGATGTTGTGAGCCACCATGTGGTTCCTGGGAATTGAACTCAGGACCTCTGGAAGAGCAGGCAGTGCTCTTAACCACTGAGCCACCTCTCCAGCTAATGTAAATATGTGATGTGTAATCCCTGTGAAAGGGTTGCTCAACCGCCCCCCCCCAAAGGGGTTGAGAAACATTGGTCTAATCAAGATTAGAATCTTCTATGAAATGGTTCTATATCATCGATACCCAGCAAATATGCTCTCATGCCAAGTTCCTCTTGGTTCATGGACTAGCTCTGCGTAAGCTCCACATTTTCACTTGGAGCTCTCCTGTGGACATGCGTCAACTTCCCAGTGATGAATGACGAGCATTTGGTTTGGAAAGGGAAGATTCGTTTTGTCTACTGTCTCCCAAACGTCTTACAAATAGTTTACTTGTCCTCTAACATCAACCATGTCTGAAAACAGCTAGTTGAGTTGGTCCAGCATTCAGATATTTTGTATATTACACAAGTATAGCTGCTTCCCACTCTACAGAGTTGAATTCACATGTCAGCTCTGAGTTAGCTGCATAAGAGACTCGTGGCCTTCTGTGAGCCAATTTCCTTAGCTACACAATGGAGTTAGTAATAACTGCCCCATGTGGATTTTTGTAAGGATCAAAGAGACATTTCAGAATACACAGTTAAGGGCTAAGTAAAGAATAGTACCTACTATATTATTCTATCATTGAAAGTTGTTAATTTCTCAGAAAAAAAGAAATAAGTTTGATGGAAAATTAAAATAATATTGGTATATTGATTCAAGCCATTTTGTGCAACTTCAAGCTTTAATTTAGTCCACAATGGATCCTCTTTATAATTTCCTTGACGTCTGTTACATGGGAGCTTTATGCATATGCTTAATGAGAAATTTGTTTTTTAAGCCTCAAAATCTTAGTGGTACTTACAATAAACTCAAAATAGTCAGAAACAAAGATTACGATAGTAAAGAGAATAACTGTTTTTTAAAGGCTTTGCAAAGATGAATGTTGAGTGCATTTTTAAAAAGTGGGAAATATATGAACATTTTTAAATACACAGTATAGTTGGTTATTATATTCAATACCATTTACAGTGCCTTTAAGAATTCACTTCCAGTATGTTTGTTTAGGCAACACTGTAATTATTGTCCCTGAAGAGATGTTAGTTTCATTCCTTATAAGAGTGATCCAAAAGCATTTTTAGATCATGAAAAAATAATTTGGCATGGATCAATAACTTTAATAATTCTATCAATTTTCATTAGTAGGTCATTAGGACAAATACCTATTGGCTGTCATATTTTGATTTTAATATCTTCCTTATTTATAAACACAATGTATATAAGGTATTGAGGCTTCATAAACTTTTTTAATCCATATATCGGCTGTGTGAATCAGCATGGTGCAATGTCATAGACAAATGATGTAACCTCAGGGTGAGTGGTCAGTGCATATTATGAAATGATAGTGAAAAGGATTGCTAACTGTATGTATAGTTCCCTGTTATCACACCTCAGCTCTTCTTCACTGGTCCAGCAACAGTATTGGGAAGCCTTAAATATATATATATATGCAAGACCATACATATATCAATATATCTATATATCTTCCTTATAAGAAGGAAGATATGCACATATACATGCATATATAAGTAGTGGGAAGTAAATGTGAAGTAAATGCTTTGTTCAGTACAGGGAACAGATACAAAGGTGTCAGCTAAGGAAACAACTGGTATTTAGGATGTCAGGGTAGGGGTAGATGGACTTGAACTTAGGATTGGTCAGAGGCTAAGTAAATGAGGGTGTAGAAGGAGAAGAACAATAGCCCAGGATGTTTGGGTGTCATAAAGAATTTGTTAGTGTTGACATACAGAGGTTGTAGATGATGATGAAGAGTCTCACCGGGATGATAGGAACAGTGGTGGATAAGATAGGGAAGGCTTAAATGGTAGGGACGGTAGGGATGTGAACTTTATTCTCTAGGCACTGGATACTTTCGGAGAACTCAGGTAAAAGAAACAACTTGGAAAATAGGCATTTATTTCAGAAATAACAAGAGTGTCCCAGGAAGTCACAGGATATAGTAGACTATAGTGACAAGCACATGGTACACTTCATCCATTTTATTTTAAAAATTCCATGTAAATGTCTCAAGTGATACTCATACATTGCTCTGTGGAGTTTTTGCATGGATTTTTACACAGCAAAGTCAAAAGAAGTTCTTATTCTTTGTGTTAAAACCCAATACTCTCTGCTTTGCTAAACAGTATGAAATTGCCACCATCCCGACACGTATTTCAGTGAGGATATGCTGTCAGTATTATTAGCACAGCCATCCATCCCTGTTCAGGTTACTGAGTGCCCGATGTGGCTTGTTTCTTCCAGGCATGTAATGGCTGCATCATATCAGTCGGGGGCCAGATTCCGAACAACTTGGCGGTCCCACTCTACAAGAATGGTGTCAAGATCATGGGTACAAGCCCTCTGCAGATCGACAGGGCCGAGGATCGCTCCATCTTCTCAGCTGTCTTAGATGAGCTAAAGGTGGCCCAGGCTCCATGGAAAGCTGTGAACACTTTGGTAAGGAGAGGAAAAAGTGTTTCATTTTTAACGTCTTCTTTTGAAGAGTCCTAACTTGAATGTTAACTACTAGAGAAGCTAACTAGAGGGCAGGTGGAATGCGCACCATGCTTAGTAAATTTACTCCAAAGTAGCTGTGTTTGATGATTGCACTTAAATGCTGATTATAAATAGACAGCAGTATTCTCATTAAGATTCAGACAATGAAAAGAAGTTCAAACTATTTTTGAACTAGATTTGATATGTAGAATGAGAAACTAGGAATTTTATGTATCTCGGTGTCCAATTTACATTTTAATGGAGTCTTTTGAGAGGAGGAATAAAAAGAGTTAGGTTATCCCTTGATCTAATGATACCAGTCTGCATTTTTATTGCGTATTTTAAACTATTCATACCCTTTGTGTTGTTCTGTTTTTCCCCTATTAATTAGAATGAAGCACTGGAATTTGCAAACTCCGTGGGCTACCCCTGCTTACTGAGGCCTTCCTATGTTTTGAGGTAATATATATTGTTTTCCAAAACAATGTTGCAAAAACTGGGAGAGACAGAAACACGTGCTGCATGCTAAGAACACAAGGCTTTGGTGGGTAGGAATTTGTTAATCCAGACACAATCTCTGAAGCAACACAGAATGCTTGAGTATAAATGTTCACTCTTCTAGCTTAATTTTTCTTCAGGGAGTGGTTACATCGTCACCTAGAAGTGTCATAGGTAAAGTCATTTCCTGGCCAAACTAAAGAGGGATAGTTTTACATAGACACCATTAAAACACAACTTGGGACATCTTTTGGCATCATCTTTTTTTTTTTTTTTTTTGATAGTCAGAAACAACAGCTTCTTTCTGACTCTCATCAGTATCTTTTGATATTGTCTTTGTTTTGAATTTTGGGGTTTTTGAGATCAGATTTTCGTAATTGATGAAGTATGATGGTGAAGAACATGGGCATTGGGGAGCCTTTATAGTTAACGTTGAATCTAAGTTCTATCATCAAAGGAGAAGTTGTGAATTATAGTCCCTTCAGATGTTGCCACATGTAAGGAACCACTTCACTGGACAGGGGATAATAGGAGAAACACAATTTGCTGTGCACAATTTGGAAGTGTGAATAGGATTTGAGATGGGATTCTTTAAAATAATGAAAAATTTCAAAAGAAGAGGAAATGCGTCCTTTCATTGAAATGACATTTTGTATAAACCAGTCTAATAATACTACTTTGAAGAATTAATGTAAATCAATTTAAACAACAGGCATGTGTTTAAAGAGGGTTGGAAGAAAAAGTCTTTGAACATTGTAAGTTATATCTATCTTCCACTTTCCTATGCCCTGAATCCTCAGGGTCATTGCTTTAGCCACTGTCTTACAAGCCGATAAAGCAATGGCTTTGTGCAGAACTTTATAGTAATTTGAAAAGGTAAAGAAAAATGTTACTTTTTTTTTTTTTTTGCTTACTCGAGTGCTCCTCATTTCCAATGTTCCCATTGCATTTTCAAAGGGCCAAGATTCAGAAGAAATCTATTTAAGAGCACTTTTACTTAGGTATTTAGAAGGAAGGATACAGTTGAATACATCTTAGTCACATATGTTGCATCCTATTGGCACATGTTACTGAAGAATGTTCTACTGCTACAGAGAAATGGTGACCTGCTTTGTGTAGTGCCAGTGGGTTAAGATTAGCTGTTAACAATGAATACTGAAGAAACAGGGTGAGAGGAATTATGGTCTGGGCTGAACCCTGTTAACCATCAAGATCTACCTAGAACCCAATCAAATGTAGTATACCTTATTTCTGAATTGGTAAAGGATACTCACCTGCTTTTCCCTTCACCCTTTCCAGTGGGTCTGCCATGAACGTGGTATTCTCTGAGGATGAGATGAAAAGGTTTCTTGAGGAGGCCACTCGAGTCTCTCAGGTAGTGTTCCATTTCTTTGCAATGACGTGGAGCAATCTTGTTTTGTATCCCATAACTTGTTTTCTATGCGGGTTTTGTTTTCACATGAAGTTGTTGGGGTAAAGGTTCCCTTCTGCCTGTGTACTCGTTTCTTACGTCTGAGAATGAAAACCTAAAAAGGAAAAAGAAAAATGTCTTTAAGTGATGGCTGGATTCTTAGTGTTGGTGGAGTAAGCTGAAGAGCTTCTTCTGCTGAAGAGCTGTGCATCTTTCATCATCACATTAATTTGTTTGGAGACTCTGGGAGTGTGAAAGGATGAGCACCCATGCTGGATGCTTAATAAGTATCTTGTCCTTTTCGTGAGCTCCATGCTGGTCAAGTTATTCCAGGGGCTCCCAGCCTCCAGGAAGATCCAGCCATGTTTATAACTATCAGGTGAAAGCTTTCTTTGCTTTTAATCCTCACACCTGGGGATTGGCCTTAATCAACCACACAACTTTATTAGTAAGTCACCTTGTTCACCTATTGATTTCTGTTTCCATTCTGGCACACCGCATTTGCGAGTTAATAAAAATGTTTATAATTTTGAAGTGACTTAAGACACCCTTCTTAACTGCCCCAAGCTTTCACTTCCTCCTTTGGTGTTACCTTGGTGTGATCCATTTAAGATTTACCCAGCAGGGTTATTGATTTGCAGACCTCGCACTGTGGAGGATGAAAGTAATGTTTTCCTTTAAAAAGCTTTCAAAGGCTAGTTGGTTTTTTTTTTTTTTTTTTTTTTTTTTTTTTTTAAGAACAATTCAGAGAGTTTGATGTTAGGCAAGTGGAGTTTGAAAGGAGCTGAAGAATGGAATCTGAGGCATTTCAGAGTGGGAAAACAAGCATGGATTGTTCTGAGCACATGAACTGGGGCCCCTTTCCTCCATGACAACTGTTCTTCAAGGATGCTTGGTCATGAAGAAGGTAGAGAAGGAGAATGAGCATGAAGAGACTGATAACTCTAAAGAAAGGAAATTAGTGGGGTTAGAATTCACATTAGTAGGAAAGTCATTTACTGAAGTACATCTCCTTATCAAATCAGTGAACTAACTTTTATATTATAATTTCTGCCCAAGATCCTGTTGTGTTGCTCTTTTGAGAGGCCAGGAACTATACCCTACATTTGAGGGACAGGATAAGGTTGTCTTTATTTCAGCCTCAGAGGACTTCCACTTAGTGAAAGGCTTACTTTTACTTTTCTGTTAGGATGTTAGCTGACTCACCACCACAGTTTTGTAAGGGAGATGTCCTGCTAGAACTTAATAGCTCAAGCCTCTCCATCATGCTACAGTAGAACCCATGATAACCCATTGAACATATTTACAGTAAAATTAGGGCTGCTAATTGTTCCTTTGTCTGCTCAATCATGTATATTAGCTAAAAGCTATTGAGTTTGGTTTCTAGAACCCACGTTGGGAAACTGCAGAAGGGTCCATCACCTCTAGCCTCCACAGGCATGACCACTGTCTGCACATATCCACAAACAGACCCACATACATACACACGTGATTAAAATAAAGTAAATTTTAAAGGAAGAGAATGAGTAGACATAGAGACATGAATACTGACTTGGAAATTAATAGCTTAACTCTTAAAGTAAAGCTTTGGCTATGGAGGCAATCACTGATGAGTAAGGACAGAAGACAGGAGCAGCTAAGTTGGACACCCAGTGGATACCAGTTATCTAGGGCTCAGTGGAAAATACAGAATGACGAGGAGCCTTGGGAAAAAAGCATGAAAACATATCTTTAAATTTAAATTCTATTTACAGTGTTCAAGGATATCAGTTAAACTTAACACATGCCTAAGATTTTAGCATAGTAGCCAGAAGGGCTTAGAGAAATCTTCCAAGAGGTAGTACCTGGCCTAGGTTTTGAAGGAGAGCTATTGTATAAAAGACTACCTTGAAGAGAAAAGATGAAGGACACACAGAGAAGATAGATATGAAGGCAGGTAAATTTAACAAGTGGCGCAGATTGCAGAATCCCATAGCATAGGGAAAGAGGAATGGGGACTAGCAAGATCACCAGGCATCCCCTTCATTTAGTGCAGAGAAAGCAATGTCAATCTGGGTAGGCCTGGGCACCTCAACATTGTCCTAGGACAACTGAGTACAGGAAGCAATTCAAGATCTATAAGCGGTCCAGAACACTGCCAAAAGATGCACGTGTAAGGTTAATAGAGAAATAGATTTGATTTCCAGTTGCCAGCTTCATAGTCTAAAAACAGGATAAGGCTTATCAACTTCAGACAAAGGATTTTATCCTCATTACTCTCCTTTAAGCTTGTTCTGATTTCTTATACCTTTCCTTCAGATTTCTGAGGAGAAAGCTGTGGCATTTGCACAAACAAATAAGAGCAGAGAGAATCAGATGCAGTAATCACCGCTAGGTATAAAATACACAGAGGTGTATCGATGATTCTGACGGGAGGCCAGGAAGCTGTATTTGCCTCATCCTTAGCCTTCTCTTTTCTCAGACTGGATCAGAAACCAATATTTGGCATTTCAGAACTTATTTTCTGTTTGCTGGGCCTCCAGAGTTGCAGAAAAACACTTGTTCTTACTGTAAGCAGAACATGACCGTATTCTTACAAAACAGACTGGCTAATGAGCTCCTGTTGTGCGGTCAGCCTTAAGTTTTCTGCAAGCACTGCCTTGTTATTTACCGAGGCTACACAGCTATTTGATATTACACATGGAATTTCTGCTCAAGTTCTTGCTTCTGTTTTTTTTTTTTTGTCGGCAGGAACACCCAGTGGTGCTGACCAAGTTTGTGGAGGGGGCCCGGGAAGTGGAGATGGACGCTGTTGGCAAAGAAGGACGGGTAAGTGCTAGTGCTTTCTCTCACCTCTCCTGCCTTTGTCTTTCCACCCATTGTTTTTATCTGTGGCAACCCTGTTGCAGTCACAGGTTAGAATCCACAGTTTCTAAAAATCCTGTCTGACAGTAGCGGGGAAGCTGCTCAATCAAAACTCCAGAGACTATCACAAACATCCCTCACCCCCAACCCCCTCTTCCCTAATATCAACCAACAAAACAAACAAAAAACAACACAAAACCCTAAAGGCCACCTCTCAATGTCTCTGAAGATTGAGTTGACTTCTCATGGGTATCGCATTCCTTGCCTTTCGGACTGTCAGCCTTTCTCTTTGATGATGCTCAGTATCAATTACCAGACCCCACTCCTCCTTCTTGAATAGATCTTTCGTTCTCATTTTCTTTTGTCTGTGGCTCTCCTTTTATGTTTCAGCGAGTGTTATAAAAACACCCAAATGCTTGCTTTCTAAGATTTCTAATTGAGTCTCTGATTTTTCTTCTCTTGTTTTCCCCTCTCTCCTATCCTTTTCATTGATTAATAAAGGCAACTGAACAGAATTGTGTAGGCAGAATAATAAAGTCAAATTAGCTTACTATATCACATCTGAAATGGCCACAACACCGAAAGCCTCTGACTTCAAGGAAAACGGAGATGGAAGCCTGTTTCACTCAAATTTGCTGGTTGTCTTGATGAAGCAGAAGGCATGCCATTTTATTTGCCTCAAGGAGAGAGTTAAAAATTGGCCTTCGTCTTTTGTTTTGAAAATGTTTCAAAACACTACCAAATATGTCAAATCTATTTTTTTCCCCAAACAGATTAGCACTGCAGAGTAGAGTCTTCCTATTTTCTTTTAAAATCATGACAGTTTCTCCTCACCACAGAATCTCATAATTCTGATTTGAAGCATTCAGAGATAATAGTTCCAGTCTCCTGTCTTCAGAGACAGGAATTTTTTTTAAAATTTTTTTATTTTTTGCTGAAACATATTCAGAGGGGGCTCATCTGATTCTTTTAAGTTGCCGACAAAGAGCACAAATCACTTTAAGATTACATGTGGTTTTTGCCTTCATTTTTATCCATGCCTGGAATGGATCTTAGGACCTGGAAGATGCTAAGCAAGTGTTCTATCCTGGAGTTACACCCTCATACCTGTTAGGTTATAGATATTAGAGTCTTCTTTCAGGTTGGGAAAGAGCCTCTCACGTGCTATCTATCTTGAGATAATCTTTTTCTTCCTAGAACTCTCATGCCCCATCTCCTGTTTTAGATAATAAAATAAGTTCTTCTTTCTTTCCACCTTTAATATTTGAAGCAGGGATAGAGAGTAGGAGGAATGCAGTTGTTCATCTATGGAAGTGGAGAGTGGGGGCTGCCCTGGAAAAGTGTGCTTGTTCGCATACCGTGCTTCTTCCAGAGTCTGTGCTGGCTCATTGGGTTGGTTTTGGACTGGGTTTTTGTAAGGTGGACTTTTCTTTGTTTGTTTTTTTTTTTTTTTTTTTTTTTTTTTTTTTTTTTTTTTTTTTTTTTTTACCGACATACCCTTGGATATTGTCCCAGAATCTGTCTTTTGGTATTGTTTCATGTCACTCTCACAATTTTTAAGTTCATCCCCACAGATGGGCATACCACTCATATTTATTTACCTTTAACGCTACTGAGTTCAGTGGGACGACTGCTCTTGTATTTCCTACACACTCACAACTGTTAGGTTATATATTGGAATCTTTTTTTTCTGGTTGGAAAAAAAAACATCACACACATGCACACGCACACATGCACATATAAACACACATGTGCATCCATACATTCCCACGCCTACACTCATACACATAAACATGTGCTCTCACACATAGACTTACACACACAAGCATGAACAAACATGAATTTACTTCATAAGCATTCTGTGTTTTACAAATCTTCTGTGAAGATAAGCACCACTGTTATTCCCCTTTCGATAGAAACCCACGCCACACGGCCTTGTCTAGGTCCCCAAACTCAAAACTGACATCAGAAGAATAGAAGCTCGGTGACACTATAATGTAATTAACAAATTCAATGAACAAATGCATCTATGTGCCTTTCATTAGTCTCATGCAGCCATGAAACTATCCTCCCCATAACTAAGCCTCCTACGTTTCTGAGCAACATATCTTATTAACATATGGGTTAAAGTTATTGAGGTTTTAGGCTTCAGAATCTGACAGGCAAGAGTTTGAGTTTCTTTCAACCTCATGAACTTGACACACACACATGGTTATTCCTTATGAAGAAGGCCTTTGCTTCTTTCAAGGAGAACAAGAGTATGTTCTTGCCTCTCAAAGTTCACTTAAAAATCTCTGCACCAAATCTTCAGTCTTCCTACAACAGGGTTTGTGTGGTGTGAAATGTGCCATGCCATTCATATCACTAGATAGTCATCTCTCTTGTCTTCTTCACCTGGGCCTAAAAGATAGAGCTGTTCTCACTGCAATTTCCTGTCCTAACCTTATTAGTCAGTATCAGTGGACTTTTTTTTCTACTGTTTACACCCTTGCCAAATAGGGGAAGAGAAAATTTTAACAGTTGTGAGTGTGTAGGAAAAACAAGAGCAGTCGTCCCACTGAACTCAGTAGTAGCATTAAGGTAAATAAATATGAGTGGTATGCCCATCTGTGGGGATGAACTTAAAAATTGTCCCTCTCTGCTCCCCACAGGGGTTATTTGTCACTATACATTGAGGCCTGGACAGGGGTGCAGCTTTTTTTGGGATCTTAACAGGAGTTTAGCAGAGTAGCTCAGGAATGGTGCCAGAACTGGCTAAACATCACAGGGACAGGGATGGAATAGTGCTCAGAAGTACGTGTCTCACACAACTTTTAAAAACTCTTCTTTTGACAGGTCATCTCCCATGCCATCTCTGAACATGTTGAAGATGCAGGTGTCCACTCAGGAGATGCCACCCTGATGCTACCTACACAGACCATCAGCCAAGGAGCCATTGAGAAGGTCATCATTTAGAAATGGGGGCAGAAAGGAAGCTGTAAAGGAAAAAAACAAAACCCAAACCCAAACCCAAAACCAAAACCAAAACACCACCAAAAGCAGCAGAAGAATCCTTTAGTTTTAAGAAAGCGTTTTTTTTGCAAGGTGTGCTCCAGGCTAAATTTAATGAGGGACTTTCTTGCCCTTAACTGGCTGAGTGTTATTGTGATGATCTTTTTCACTATGCTTAGAGCCTGTTCGATTGTGTGCTAGTTTAACCTTTAGTGGACATCCAGGTCATTCAGGTGACTTGCTTAAATACTGGCCTCCACCCTAATGTTCTGATACCATAATGTTCTGGAAACTTCTCTGAATTTTCCTTTGCACCAAGTCTCTTAGAGTTATCATCACCACTGGTCTGGGGAATCACATCTCGAGACAATGCCACGGGTGATTCTGATAGCTGAAGCTGACTTATTAAGAGCAATAAAAAGCGGTGCTTTTGAAGAGTGGTGAGCAGCCACTTGGGAAACTTTGGAACCTGAGCACTCTCTCTTCACTCTGAGCCCCACTTCAAGCCAGCACTTTCTGAATGACTCTTGACCACTCTTTGAGAGCAGTTCCTTTACAGTTATGACTGCTTCAGCACCCACTATGCACAGCAAGTTATATACATGTAGACCTTGTCATCCTAAGTCAGAGAACTTAAGGGAGGTCAAGTTGAATTGCCCTTTATAGAGAGCTTCTTTTTTAAAGCCCTGCTATAAGAATTTGTGCTGGACTGTACATTTGCTTTGGGTATATTTTGAAGGCCTTTGCTCTAGAATATGGAGGTAATAGAATTTTTTGTAATAACAATAGCATAGGAGTTTAAGGAAGTCTTTGAATTTAAAATATGATTCAATCTTTCATGTTAGGGTGAATGAGCAATTTTACCAAGTCTTTCTGAGTAGAAATAGCATAAACTGGGCTTCCTTCCATACACAGTTAAGTTGCTGACCCACTCCTGTATCTGTGATGAGTGGAAACTTCTTGCTTCCTATCATCACTGCCAGTCTTGGCATGAGAAACTTCACTTTCTTGCTAGGTAGAGGGTCTCCAACCTGTGACATATACACACGTAAGGCCTCCCTGCAGGCAAACACTATTTCTTTCTGAACATAATATCTATCCTTGTAGAGTTCAGGGTAACAGAAAAGCAACAGAAATCTCCCTGGCTGCTTTGCAGGACCATGTATTTAGAGAGTGCCCTTCCCAGCAGGTAGGTCATTAGATTGATGTATAGTTTGAACTGCAGTTTCCGTTGTTGGAGGAAGTAGAAAGGAAAGATTTAATTTAGCTTTCTCTGGAAGAAAAGAGTATGTAATTGCAAGAGGAGGACGAATGCCCTTGTAAAATATTTGTTTCTTGACCCATTACCCACTATTGCCATTAACTATTATTATTAATGGGGATGTAGATCACTACAAAGGGACATAAAGGCCATCTAGACAGAGTTCTGCATCTCTTTAAGTCTCCACACTGCTCCCAATCACTGTGTCATTGTCCTTTCTCACAGGTGAAGGATGCCACACGAAAGATTGCGAAGGCTTTTGCCATCTCTGGCCCATTCAATGTCCAGTTTCTTGTCAAAGGAAATGATGTCTTGGTAAGAAATACTAATGTTATTGGAGGACTTTGCCACCTTGTTAGGTTATGTTGGTCATGTTGTGCTGTGCTCCACCCTGCTGATCTCTGTGACCCTGTCAGTGGCTCCTCTCTGAGAAGGATGTTACCTAGTGCGTAATGTCTCTCCTGTTTGAAGTCAAGGGCTCTTGGTGGCACTGAGATGTCACTCACCCTCACAGCTTTGTAAAGTATTTGATGTACTGAAAAAGCACCATATCCCACCTACAGGGAAGTACATACGGATGCATGCATCTCTTACAGTGAACAGCACATGCATTTATAAATTCCTTCATTGAAGTTTGACTTGCTTCTGACCCAGAGAACAAAGTTGTTTTATAAGCCATGTTGAAAGACAAAATATAATTTAGACCAATTAGATGGTTTCTAATTGTTTTATTTTATTCAAATGATTAGTAACCAATACCTGTTCACTATTTTTCATGGAGTAAATGGGGTGATTACAGTGATGAATGAGGCATATTCTCCGCCTTCAGATATTGTGTTGCTTAGTGAGGACCTGGAGGAAAAGTTACTAATAGCTACTCATAGCTTTAGTAGCTGCTGGAGGAGAGTGTAAATGTCTTTGGAGTTGAAAAGGAAGATAATATATATATATATATATATATATATATATATATATATAGCACATATTTGAATATTGTATCTTATATGGAGAAATAATAAAAGGTTTCAAGAAAGATTTATTGTTGTGAATGAAAGTTTATAGACTAACTCAAAGTTTGGTAAGTTGAAGGTAGATAGGGTGTTCCACATGGTTATAAAATCATCTACATCAGTGAACAACTAGTACTTTTGGAAGATCCTAATTCATCAATCTTTATGCTTAGAGAAAGTATTTTTCTAAATGGGGGCTGGAATGGAATCTTGGAAAGTCAGACTTGGGCCAGTAAAGTGGTTTAAGAGAAGAGAGATACATGTTGAGGCAAAAAGATGCAAGTCTTTGACCAGCTAGGCTTTAATATGAAGTCACCAGGATTCTAGGAATGTTTCAGTTAGGAGTGCCACATTATCCAAACTCTGCATTAAATGAAATGCATCAGAAATATGTAGGGATTGAACCAGGAAATGTGACGGAAAAGAGCCACAGTTCAAAGATAATGACCCCAAAGAAGGCCATTAGTAAAAAAAAAAAAAAAAAAAAAAAAAAAGTAGGCAGTGGAGATAAAGGGGATGGGGTTAGAGGAGTGAGTTAGAAATAGAAGGAAACCAAGGGACAAAATGAATATTCAGATGGTTGTTACTGTCTTTCGTCACCTTCTTCCTTTTGAACTTATGTCCTTAGGTGATTGAGTGCAATCTGAGAGCATCGAGGTCCTTCCCCTTTGTCTCCAAGACTCTTGGGGTGGACTTCATTGACGTGGCCACCAAGGTGATGATCGGGGAGAGCATTGACGAGAAGCGACTTCCCACGCTGGAGCAGCCCATCATCCCCTCTGACTACGTGGCCATTAAGGTAACATCTTGCAATGTGTGTCCTTTTATAAGCAGAAATGAAATTTTATAAGCAGAAGCTGCCTGTGGATTATTTGCACTCAGAGAAACATTGACAACCATCAAGCTAGCATAACCTCAACATCAGCTAGTCAGGCAGATTGTATCCCATGATGCTGCACCTGACACCTGTTGGTGCTGGTTTAGTTAGCAAATCGAAATTTTAGGCAGTCTTGTTTAGGACAAGGCTGCACTGTGAACGGTCTCCTGGAATTCATGGGTCTCGGAAAAGTGGTTACCCCGAGGTGTTGGTTAAGTTCTTACCGCCTTGACTGCCTTTCTTAGTTTGTACTTTCTTCAGTGGTACAGATTTTTTTCCCTTTGGAAAATTGAAATGACAGTTTGCAGTGGTGCTCTGACGGTGACAGAATTAAAATTATATTTTAATAATACTTTAGTCATAAAGCCACTAAATTCCTCTAGTTACCTCAGTATATACATTGTACTCATAATTATGAATGCTTTGATGGACAGATAAGAGCATTTATGAAATAGACAAATACATTTGAATCTCTTAGATAAAGCACACACAATGAAATTGATTAATATTTTGAAATATAGTTAATTTATGTGACATTGATATGTTTGGGATGTCTTTAAAGCAGTGGTTCTCAACCTGTGGGTTGTGACCTCCTGGGGTGTATGTCAAATAACCTTTTCACAGGGGGTCTCAGATGAATATCAGATACCCAGAAACTTAGGATTTACATTGCGATTCATAGCCATAGCAAAATTATAGTCATGAAGTAGCAATAAAGATGACTTTATGGTTGGGGGCCACCATAACATGAGGAACTATATTAAAGGGTCACAGCATTAAGAAGGTTGAGAACCACTGCTTTAAAAAGATTCTGTTCTTATACATACTAGTAGCTCCAGCCATGATTCTGCTTCTGCAGAGACTCTAACTTCTTACTTTAGTTGTATTTGTCTAAGTTGTTTCTAAGACTCAAAATTATAAAGTTAATGAGTTAGAATTTTTTGGATTATGTGGTATGTTGAGATAGGATCTTATTTTTTTTTCATTGTTAAGACACGTAGTACATATGAATTCTAAGTTTAAGATTAGAAGGTATTAGTCAACAAAAATATCTTTTCACTACAGACTTAAATTATTTTATTAGTAAACATAGAAAATAAGCTTAGTTTTATACATCGATATACATATATATGTCATAATTCCAACTAAGAGTCACATTTCAAAATGCACTGACTTTCACATCTTTTCTTCATAGTTTTCAGTGTGTATAAACATGATTTTTTTCAAGGTCTTTATTTGTTGTCAATTTTAGAAGACCTAGTGTGGCTGATGGGAAAGAGTCAGTACAAAAAAGCTGGAAGATAGGAGCATGTAGTAACTTTATTAAGATCATCCAGTAAAATCACCCCAAGCTCACTTCCCACCACTTAGAAAGTGTGGCTATCAACAGAAGGATCGTCTAGGCCAGATAAACAGGCAAATGTTAAGAAAGAAGAACTCAAGTCCTTAGGAGCCACACTGATAAAATAATTGCAAAGGAAGTACTTCAGTGTTCTTGCTTTTATGAAAAAAGACAGAAAAAAAATGTTTCCAAGCAGAATGTCTTTCAAAGCTTTTAAGAGGTATCAACAGCACTGTAAAGTCTCAGAAGTCCGCTCACAGACAGCCATGTCTGGCAAGGTGGCTTGCTGCAAGTTCAAATGAATGAAATAAGAAGAGGAGTGTTCCAAGAGCCTATCAAGGAAAATGTGTTTGAACGCTGTGTTTGGGAGACTCATGCCCAGTAGATGTTGTTTGAAATAGTTCCAATATGAATACACGCAGGCCAGATTAGCAGTACTGGTCTAGACTGGTCACAGGGCATCTGTTTACAGAGACCGTTTGTGATTACTTCACCCAACTTTTGGGCAAGGAATACAAACATCTTCTTGGAACAGAACTTTAAAGCTATTTTTCAAGTCAGATTTTTGGGCCAAAGAGAGTTTATTTTTCTGCAAATACACCCTGGCCCTAATGAATCCCGTGGGAGGTGATTCCTTTCATCCCTTTATCTCACGTTGTTTTTCTTCTCTATTGCGCCTGACAGGCTCCAATGTTTTCCTGGCCCCGACTGAGAGATGCTGATCCTATTCTGAGATGTGAGATGGCTTCTACTGGCGAGGTAAATAGCTAATGATCCATCAGTACTTTTGTTAAGTTGACTTGGAAATCTATGTGTCTGTGATCTGAATATGGTCATGTAAGGAAAGTTATCAATGGCAAGAGAAACATAAACTTCACAAGCTTTCACCTTCCCTGGAGAACTCAAAGGAATAGGAAGTTTGAATGAAAGGGAAGTCTTCTACCTTTTGTAACAAGTTGACATTTTTACATGTGTACCTGGGAATGGAGAATACATGTGTACTTAATTCATTTCCACATTACCCACTGTCTTAGTCAGGGGTTCTATTCCTGCACAAACATCATGACCAAGAAGCAGTTGGGGAGGAAAGGGTTCATTCAGCTTATACTTCCATACTGCTGTTCATCACCAAGGAAGTCAGGACTGGAACTCAAGCAGGTCAGAAAGCATGCTGATGCAGAAGCCATGGAGGGATATTACTTACTGGCTTGCTTCCCCTGGCTTGCTCAGCCTGCTCTCTTATAGAATCCAAGACTACCAGCCCAGAGATGGCACCACCCACAAGGGGCCTCTCCCTCTTGATCACTAATTGAGAAAATATCCCACAGCTGGATTTCATGGGGGCACTTCCCCAACTAAAGCTCCTTTCTCTGTGATAATTCCAGCTGTGTCAAGTT
>NC_034594.1:46121423-46173646 GCF_900095145.1 Mus pahari
GCCTGCTCTCTTATAGAATCCAAGACTACCAGCCCAGAGATGGCACCACCCACAAGGGGCCTCTCCCCCTTGATCACTAATTGAGAAAATGCCCCACAGCTAGATCTCATGGGTGCATCTCCCCAACTAAAGCTCCTTTCTCTGTGATAACTCCAGCTGTGTCAAGTTGACACAAAACTAGCCAGTACACCCACTGTGAACAACAGTCATGGATTTCTCTAGACATCTGAGTATATCCTGTGTCATTCTTTCTAAAGTTCTCACATACTTCTGTAAGAACAGAACCTCTGGCTTGCTATGATTGAAGTAGAGCAGCACATCTTTACTAGAAATGTGTAGAATGACATCATTAAAAGATCATAGATGTGAATTGTGGAAATTGTGAATATTTGAAATATCCCAGCCCACCTTTAAGATGAATCCCTGCTTCAACCTCTTGAGGCTGATCTACAAACTATAATGGGACTGGCCACTGGGTGTCCCTCTTCTCTTGTATTGGAACTGCATCAGGTGAAGGTTTCTTTAAGAATGTGAAATGTGTTTTCCCTTAGAGAGCTGTCAGATTCTGGAAAGTTCTCTACATGTCAGTGTCAGGACATTTTATGAATCACCTAGCCCTTGACAGACATACTGGCTCCCACCTTCAGATTCTCATCTGTGTTCACTGGAGTGGCAACACCAGGCTCTGAAGCCTCATGGTCTCTCTTGGTATTCAGGAAAGAATCTGAATAGGAGAATATTTAATTTCAATGAATGCGTGTGATGTTTTATATGGTTGCTTGGTTACAAGCACGAGCTTTGTTGAGAAGCCAAGTGGGACCAGGGGACAGGCAGGGAGGGACGAGTGACTGTGGTGATATAGTTACATTCTTAGAAAGTGACTCTTGATCCTTTTGCCACGTCTTTTAATTCATCTGGAAAACAGGTCTAGTTGCGAACTATGGGTCTTACATTATTCCCAGACAAGTGATGCTGTTTCAGGTTCACTCTGATCCCATGATTCTGTTTTCAGTGGATGCAGAGGCAGAACAGGGAGAGGTTCCTTTCTTTTCTCCTTCTCTGGTGTGGCATGATTGTTTTCCGGGTTTAATATCCTCTGTGTTTCATACAATGAGGATAATATGAACCACTTAGAAGCTGTTCCTATGTGTTGTCTCCTTTCTCAACCATAAAAAGAATTTTTCTAATATTAAAGTCATATTTCCAAGTGTCATCAAGTATGATGTTTTAAATTCTGTTTCATAACTGAATACAGGATAATAAATCCAGTTTAGAAATCCCAGCTATGCTTCAAAGACACTTTTATAGTGTTTAAGTGGCTTGTTGTAGAATGGCTTGTTGTAAGGGGCGTTTTATTTTACAGGGGAAAAGTAAGGATGTAATCCTGATATTCACAGGGATATTTGACTTTGCTAGGACACCTGTTTTGGGTACTTGCACTTCTGATCAGACTGCAGGGTTCCTTTCAGTGGAAGTGAGACTCATTAACTTCCACTGACATTGCTCGAGTTGATTGGCCAGCATATGACTGATTAAAATGTTCACCGTGGAGTGAAAAAGCAGGCATGTACTTGTGGTCAGCTGAAGGTTACACTCATGAGAACTTTTCTTGCCCCGCAAGAGAGAGTCATTTGCTTAAAGAATGAATTCAGCCGTCAGCATTATTTACTATAATGGGGACTCTGAATGTGTGCCAGATGATATGTGCAGAACTGACTCCCATCATGTTAAAATACACCACTTGTCCTCCAGTTATGGTGGCCGTTCGACTTGTAATTACAGTGTACAGAAGTTACCCCGGGGGAAATCTCGACAGACCCTGCCCATTTGTGTTAGCTTGGCATCTTTTCCTTTCCCTTCTTTACATGTGGCTTGGGTCTCCAGGATGCGTTGCAGGATATTTTGGTTCCATTTACAAAAAAAGTGATTTTTTTTTAAAAAAAGAATAAACTCTTTCGGGATTTTCATGTACTTATTGCATTTCTTAGGCAGTTTTCTCCTAAGGTGTCTGAGATGATTTTACACCAGTGGGTCGGTAGTTTGGCATTCTTATCATTATTTTTTTTTTATCCTGAATTCATATACTGCTGCCTTGTACACATGACTATTCAGTTATTTAAACACTAACTCACATTAATATTTGGGATTTCACCACATGACACACCAGGAGCTGTGATCTGTATCCAAATAACTTGCAGTACAATCCGGTATGTTGTTCCACTGAGTGTTGTTGAATTGAGAAGGAGTTGCTTATTCATTCATTATGCTTAATTGAAAGCATAAGATACATCTGTCCTGGCCAGCCATTCAGTCCTTGGATGCAGATTACTTGGTCTTTGGGAAATACTGAGAAAATCTAGAGGGTTTATCAGTACACTGCTTGTCAATTGCTCTTTTCTGTCTTTTCTCTTTCTCCTTCCTTTGCTAGTGTGCTAGACTGTTCTTCTCTTTCCTTCTCTTATTTTATTTTTAAAATTTAATCCTAAACAGGTGGCGTGCTTCGGTGAGGGTATTCATACCGCCTTCCTAAAGGCCATGCTGTCTACAGGGTTTAAGATACCTCAGAAGGGCATTCTGATTGGAATCCAGGTGAGTGGTGTGTGTCTGTGCTCAGTCTTGGGTAGCACACTGATAGTGGACGGGATGCTCATCTGGCACAGAAGTGAGGGGGGTAGGCTACATTCCTTGGAAAAATGGTAACTTATAGAATGGACACTGGTTCTTATTTTGGCAGTCTCCTGCTGCAGCAGCAAATACAAATGTAAACTAAGGGACTGAAAGAAAAAAGTCTCCAGTGAAGGAGTGTGTGCTGTGGAAGGGACTACATTAGAAAAGCAATGGCCCCTTATTCCTTGATTAGGGCTTCTCTCTGTATTTTTTCTCATTTTTATTCATTTATTTAGAATGTTCTACAATATTCTTCAATCAAACTCATCCTTTGCCCCCTCTCCATCCAGGTCCACTCCTCCTTTCCTACTTCCCCATCTTTGTGTTCTGTATTTTTTTAAAGCTCCTAATTATAGTTTGGGCTGTCCTTATACTCTTGGATGTAGGGTCTTCAATGAGGGTGGGCAGTCCAATAGGGACTACATTCTTCAAGCAAATTAGTGGTCCCTATCCCAACTAACTGTTACCAATAATTCTTTAGGTAGGTATGAGACTTCATGAAGAAGGGAAATCTTCTTCATGCTGGAATTTTGTCTGGTTTGAGCTTGCACAGGTCTGCGCCTCTTTTTTTATGTATATAGGCCAAAGCAAGATGAGATGACTATGTATGAATATTTTAACACAATAAAAAAAACATTGGTTTATTTTTGCAAGCCAGGTATAAATATATCTCAGGGTAAAATTTTGAATATAAAATCTCTGGAATTTTTGAAGTAATTATTGCAACAGTATATACATGTCTTTTTTTTATTTGCTAAAAATAATTGTATATGCTTCTCAAGTGGTCATTCATTGTGACTTGAGATTAGTCATTCTTATATCCTTTAAAAACATTGACTGGTCATATATACCTCCCCTGCTGTGACTTTAATAAGCTCAAACCCTGCATGGCTTCTCAAAAATCAATAAAAACATAATTAGAGCAGAATCAGGTATTCTCAAGCTGGTGGGTGATTATTATAAATGCCACCTCATTAGGGCGTCTTAATATTAGCAAATTAGACTCTGGAGACTGGACAGGTAGTCACTTTAGAGAAGTTACTAGAGAGTAAGTTGAGATTTTGCTTTATGGAGGAGGAAGAAGGACAATGATGAGGACTTAGAACAGAGGCCAACAAGATGACTTGTTATGCGAGGCTTAATGGCAGTTTAGAGACAAATCACATCGCAAGAGTGGCTCATCACATTATGAATGGGTACTAAGTATTATTAAGTCCTAACTAGGAGAATGTTGGCCCAACTTCCAGGGATGGCTTAAAGTTTAATGTGAGACTTGGGGACATTCAGAGGAGACCGTGCCCTTAGCCCTCATCTCCACAACTAATGAAAACACTGCTAACATTTTCAGATAGCAGTTTAAAGAGGCAGTGATGTATAAAATTGTGGCTTGTTTGGTTCCTGTGCTGCAGGGAAATGTGCGGCAAAATTAATTTGTTCCTATGAAATATTTGTGGGATTTTGGCATCAGTGAACAGAATTTTGCTTTGTAGGAAAAAGGGGGACATTATGGAGGGGAGAAGAATATTTTCTTTTAAGCAATGAGATTTTATTAATTAAAATTCTGCCTTTGAATGCATTATTTTTAAAACAACCTTTCATCAGCTATGTGAGTTATTACAAAGAAGATTCCATTTGTGTATGAGTGACAATCATTAGGGTTTTAAAATATATTTTTGGTACAAGGTTAAATGTAGTTTAAAAGTGATTTAATAAAATTATATTTACTGAAATAATATACACAATGAGGGAAATTGATCAGTACAACTGTAAGCCTCGAGAAATAGAAAGAAGGTAATTTTCTGACTTATTTTATGAGAGGCAAGGAACACCTATCACGCCCAACATTTAATGTTTATATAGTCTCTGTATTTAATTCATAGTAATTTTTAAAAGTGCTTAGTCCGATGATTTACACTGAAAACTTGACAGGATAGACTAGGCAGAGAACCACCAGTTTTAAATCTTAGAGAGACGATCTCAGCGAGAAAGGAATCTACACCACACTCATATTTTTACCTAGACTCCACAGCTTTCTGGATCCAGTTACCTGTGTTCTGTATTTCAGGATTCACTTTGAAAAAGCATCTTAACTTGTTATCACTGGGTCAGAAGCCTTTGTCACAATTCTTCCAACTCTATGATCAGAATAGAAAAGGAGTTAACAGAAAATCATTATAAAAAATGAAGACCAGGGCTAGAAAGTGTGTCTGGAAGCACCTGTTTGGGGGAGTTATTTAATTAAGCGATGAGGGAGGAGTTCACATCTGCATCTCAGCTCACCCAATCGTATGATGCTGCCATAGGCTTCACAGAACACATACTCACATCATTGCTAGAAATTCCTTTACTTTTCCTTTTTCAGAGCAGTGGAGAGGATGCTGAGCATCCATCCCACTTATAGTGAAGGTCTTTTTCCTTGTCACATCTGAGTGAAATATGTGCTCTGGGCAGAACTATTTCATGAAGACACATAGATTCATTCAGTTGGTACAACAGATTCCAAGAGAAAACTGGGGGAACAGAGAGAGCCTTGAAGTAGAGAGCAAGGCGACTCTGAGCTGGAGAATTTCTTTACTTAGAGTCATAGGATGAAAACATTCTAAAACTAAGCATCTATTACTAGTATATTTTGAAATATGCACGTGTGTGTGTGTGTGTGTGTGTGTGTGTGTGTGTGTGGTCATATGTGTGTGTATAGTGTGTATACTTGCCTGTATGCGGCATTTTGTTAAGTCCGTATTTCTCTTTTTCACTGTAATCTTTTACTCATGTACTCTCCTTTGACCCTTCTTATGTCCGATCCCAGGGTCAAATCACCCTGGAAGTTTGAAATATATGTACCCTTAATCGTGTGTACCTAGGATTTAGGAGAAAGCAAGAGTCAGGATGCAGATTTTTAACAAAGGATTTTGTCAGGTTGATTGCCATGTGTACTCGGTCTTTACTAAGAAGCCTTCCACATTCCATAACTTTTGTAATATAAGACGCATAATATGGGTTTAGGAGGCAACAGAATCAGCCTTGATTTCTCTGCAGTTATTCCAGTCACCTTTCATCCTGTCACGATGTATTTTTAGTTGCTATGAGGAGGCAATCTGCCTTGTTTTGAGGGTTTCTAGAACATCCGGTAACAATGAGTGATTTACTCTAGAGGGAATGGAGAGCTCTCTGTGTTTCTCTCTCTGATTGGCCTATTCAGTGATACTGCTGAAGTGGAGCGCACCGGCCTGATGGCCTGACATCTGGGCTTCAGCACAGCTTTGAAACACAAAGCAAGCGTTTATTCGAAAAGATGACTCCAAGTGACATGAATAACCTTTTATCTTCAAAGAGGCATCATTAGGAACAACCACACAGTTGTCAATCCAGGCACCCTGTAGCATCCACAGACATTACTTGGAGTTAACTTGGCTTTCCAAGTTGGCCGGAAGTTGGTTTAGTGTGAAAAAATGATCACAGGCGAAAATAGATATATATTCCACGTTCAAAACGACTTTTCCTTATTAATATTTCCAAGAACATAAACCACTTTGTACTTTTCACCTCTACCAAGGAGTGGATTCTTACGCAGATATTTTTCAATCAGCTTTTAAATCTGAGGCTACTCAGATGCAAACCGACAGCGGTAATTTCTTTTTGTAGAGAGGCTGTTTTATGTGTCACAAGTGTTCAATACATGTTTGATAGAAGTTTATAATGTGACTATGAAAGCCAACACTCCACACCAGAAGGCAGAGTGGTTCCCTGGCCGGGAACTGCCAATACTGTCATGTTGGATATTTATCTTTCTCACTTGGGGGACGGCACCGAAACAGCTCCATAATGAGGTTCTGCCTGGTATCTGCAGCTCTTAGAGGGCTTGCTGACTTATTTTATTTTAAAGTGGCAGACAAAAAAAAAATTGCATTATGGTATTCCTCCCTCAATGTTTTTCATTGTGACTTTGGTCAAGGTTAATGCATCTGGACCTCAAATTGCAAAATGAGTCAAGGATAACGCCCACAGCCTCATTAGATTCCACTTCTAAACTGAAGTGTAGCTCAGGATGACCCAGAGAGTTTGAAAACTATATAGATGAACAGGATACCCATGTGATGCAATCCAAGTGGGTGGAGCCTAAAGTTTCCTAGTTTTAATAAGTTCAGACAACACTGATGCTATTACTGTGGGACATCCGGGAACCACCTTACTTGTAGCAGTTCATTTTAGAGACCTGAAGAAAAATGTGTTATCATGTTATTAACACCCTCATGTCCTCAGTGGCCTTTTGCTAAGCGATGTTTAAGAGATTGCAAGTCATTAGTTAAGTGTGTGATGAATGCACTAATTACCCAGGCATTAACCGAGACCTCTCATTTAGTACAAACCTGAGTCTGTTCTGCATTTATCAGAAAATCCAAATTTAATGTTTCCTATGAGGGAGATTGGATAAAAGGAAGAGATCCATTTTGCATGTTTCATGCATGTTTCTTATCAAGAAACCTCAAACTAGGAAGCTAATGTGATGGATCATCTCATTTATCCTCTTGTCTCCCAAGCAAGACCACAGGAGCATATTAATGTCCTGATCTGTCTAGTATATGTGCCAAGACATTGCTGCATACTGCCTTCAATTGTCCTATTGTCAGTCAGTAGGAATTATTCTCTGTTCTCTGTTTTCTCTATTATGTTTCATAATTTTATTTTATTTTTTATGTAGAGCCATGAACTGATGGTTTCTAAATGCATGTATTCCTGAGCAGAAATATAAAGCTACTCTTTGGGGCACAGTTACAATTCATGTTCTAGAAGGCTGTCATGAATAACCCTTGTGCCTGCCTTAGCTCAGGTCACTCCATTGCATTTATCTTTTCTATTTGCCAATAGTTTCTTCTCATAAAACTGCAGTTCTGGGATTGAGAGGGCCAGAATCTACAAAGTGATTTTATGTTTGAACATAGTCTTTGGAGTCATTCCCTAGGATTTAGATCTGTTCTCAGAGAACCTTTGCATGTAAATATTAGGAGATTTTACAGGTAGAATATCATCAAAATTGTACAAGGATTCCAATATGTTTTTAATTATAATTCTTAGTTTTGGCACTAGAAATAAGATCATGTCCATATTTTTTTTTCAAACATCACTAGTGTGATTTCCAAATCGATCATAAGACATTTACAGGAACAACCACATTATATCATCAGTTAAACAAAACCTTTAAAAGTAAAATCAGTGAAATGATCTCATTGAAAGAACAGATATGCTGTAAGCATGCAAAATTTTAAGTTGCTCAGATACTAAGGAACTCAAGCTAATAATGTCAAGGTTAGAATTTAATCTGTGGGTAGGTGACTTATCTTTGTTGTATGTCCTCCTGAACATTGCCATGAAACACAAACCCGTAAACACTGGGAATTTTTAGAGGTAGGCAACACCCAATGGCAATGGGCAGGAATCCAGGGGAATGGGGTACAGCTGGGGTCCTAGGAAGGATAAAACTACATACTGATAGAAACTCTGAAAAATGAGCTGGACCATTAGGGAAACCCATGTGGAAATGGATGCATATGGTGGGAAAGTTGGTTTGGGCTATAATAAATGGAAGAAGAACCCAGGATTAAATAGTAGGATACAGACACAGGAATCTGGTCTCTGAAAAGCTGGAAAAGGCAGCTATCTTAATGTTAATATTAATCAATATTTCATGAGAACTGCTTTTAGCCCAGAAAGGACTGATCTTGAGTCTTAACACTCTATAATGATTGCTAATAAATTTTCCTACTGGTCAATGACAATGACCCAATACCACAAGTATTATTACCACTGTACCAAAGGGATTAGGAGACTCCATCAAAAAAAAAACAAAAACAAAAACAAAAACAAAAAACAAAAAAAGCTAAGTCAGAAAACACAAGTTAGTGAGCTGTGGAGCCCCAAGAGATAGGAACTTTCTCATCATTCTTTTAGAAGAAGTGAGGCCAAGGATATTAACTTTTCTGAGCATAGACTTCTAGTGAGTGGCAAAGCCAGGGTTTGAAAGGAACTTAATATTCAAGGGGCTCCTAGCACATAAACTTCCAAGATGATTAATGAGTTATTAAAAGCAGTGGAAAAGAAGTACTCAGCATCAGTAGCAGGCTGTTTGGAAGATCAGAACATCCAGGTGCCAGCAGGGCTGACTCAATGTTCAGATCTCAGTACACTATCTCCATAACCAGGCAAAACCAAAACAGAACAAACCAACCAACCAACCAACCAAACAGCAGCAACAACAACAGAACATTCACAAAGAGACTGTGTGGCTCTAGGCAAAGATGGTGAGGACTCATTGTGCATGAAGGGGCTTAAACATAGATAGGAGGCAGACAAGAGAACACAAATGGTATTTCACTTACATTGGAGAATAAATAACTCATACCAAGGAAAAAGCAACATATAAGGTTTATGTTCATAACAGCGGGAGAAAAGCATGTTGAGTAGGACTAACAAAGACTATGTTTATCTAGAAAGTGAATTCTGTGAATTTCTTTTCCAGCAATCATTCCGTCCAAGATTCCTTGGTGTTGCTGAGCAGTTGCACAATGAAGGTTTCAAGGTATACTCTCTTAGCTCATTTAAAAAACAAAACAAAAACAAAAACAAAAAATACCCCACATAGCTTTAGTTCAGCACTGAAAATTGTCCATACAGTAAAATACTGCACAAACAGGAAACCTGATTTCTCAGTTCGGAAAGTTTGATTAACTTGGTAATTTCAAAATGTCCACAGAGGATTATTAGTGGTTAATGACTGGTAGATAAGGAGAGTGTCATTTCCTTCAGTGTTGTAGCTACTGGTAAGTTGTCCCATCTATCGTAAATAACATTCCACTCGCAGTGAGAAAGTCTAATTAAGTTCAGTGAGTCACACACAGAAGAAGACATGAAAATAGAAGAGAACTCATTGAGAAGAAGGGCTCTCGTGAGAGAGAGAGAGAGGAAGATCCGAGAAAAGAATAGAGGTGAAAACAACTACAGTTGGTTATTTAAGCCCATAAAACTATCAAATAATAAAAGTTAAAAAATAAACCTTACATAGACTAAAATAACTAGAAAGACTAGGTTTAACAAAAATGACTACAAACTCAATAGCAGTTGTCCGCTCAAAATCTCAGTAACTTTAGATGAAACATAATTAGGACACTTACGCCAGTGTGTTTCTGGATCATTTCCTTTTCTTGATTCTGTGTGAGGTCATAGTTTCCAGCTGTTACAGTTACAGGCAAAGTGTCTTTGTAGCAAAATGCTCTGCCACAGCCTGATTCAGTAAAACAAGGTTATTCCCATGGCTCAGATTGGGCCTATGATCATGGATTTCATGACCTCATAAAAATAACTTAGCACCAATGACTAATTCCTTTACAAATGCAGTTTCAAATGAGACTCTTAAATGTTTCCTCACTGAAAATATTTACAAATATTTAAAAAATCTGTACCCCCAAATTTTGAGTTCAAGTGGCTACTGTTAGTGCCATACTTCCTCCCATGTTTCTTTCTCTTCTCCCTATCATTAACAAAGGCTCCTTCTGTATAGTAACTGCGTTTTCTATTTTAAATACAGCTTTTTGCCACAGAAGCTACATCAGACTGGCTCAATGCCAACAATGTCCCTGCTACCCCTGTGGCTTGGCCATCTCAGGAAGGACAAAATCCCAGCCTGTCTTCCATCAGAAAGTAAGAACTGAATATTCTGTTTTCTGAGTTGTTGGGAAAACAAAAGCCAAAAGGTAAAGCTAAAGGAAAAGCAGAAGGTTAATGGTGGGAGCTAGCACAGTATGATGGTCTCATCTCACTCGCTTTCAAATCTTTTCAAAATTAACAAATTGACAAAAGAACACATTTATGGATGATAGCTTCATTCTTATAAAAAATGTTATTACTATATGTGCGCACCTGTGCACATGCGTTAGAAAGCACCTCTCAGATTCTTCTGGTAAGATTGTTGACATATACAAGTAAAACTACAAAGTATTTCATGCAGTGATTACTATATGTATACATAGACTACATATATACATAGACACACACACATATGTGTGTGCGTGTGTGTGATAGATCATCTACATTTCACTGAAGTTGTAGATCAAAGGATTAGTCAATTGATTGAGCACTTGCTACATGGAGAAAACTAAAGTAAGCATTTTGATGATGTTACTAATGAAATGGTTGTTCCTTAGCCACATTGTTACATGATTTTGTAAGGCACACTATTTGAGGCTTCGGCAACAACAGTGAATCTGTTTTTACAAAGATACATGGGATGAGGGCACAATAGATGCTTCTATGTTACTCCCAGATGTTATGGTTTACCCAATAACTATAACATACCAAATTCTATGTACTATGGTATTTATTAAAAGTCAAGAAACCATTTTGCAATGAATGAAAAAATAGCAACATATATAGACCTTAGAACTCTTCCACTGATGCTATGAGCCCCTTGCTTAGAGTTTTGTAAAGTGAGTCCAGTTCGGCTTCATGGTTTTGACATTTTAATGTCTCATCAGTCCAACAACAGAATGTGACACAGGTTAATTCACAACCAGTTACTCTCATGCTTTTTTCTGACCAGGTAGTGGGAATCAGGGATAGATGCAAATAATAATCAGAGAGAGATTTGTGTTAGCAATTTTGAAGCTAAGTAAAAAAATAGGTATTGTCAACTGTAGGATTCTATTTATTTATTTTTTTTAGGTTGATAAGAGATGGAAGCATCGACCTAGTGATTAACCTACCCAATAACAACACCAAATTTGTCCATGATAATTATGTGATTCGGAGGACAGCTGTGGACAGTGGAATTGCTCTTCTCACCAATTTCCAGGTGTGTTTCTTCATTTATATATAAGCCATGTGCACATTTTACTTCTGGATCTCCCTTCAAGAGTGTGAACCACTCCCTGAACCAATCTCTCTCTCTCTCTCTCTCTCTCTCTCTCTCTCTCTCTCTCTCTCTCTCTCTTTCTCGGTTTCTTTCTCTGTCTCTCTGTCTCTCTCCCTATCCCTCTCTCTCTCTTTCTCTTAGAGCAGAGCAGAGATGTATTTAATAGACTCTAAAACAATGGAGTTAATATGATAGATCATGACCTCGATGAAAAAGTTAGAGATAATAAAAAGCTAGGATTAGGAATGGTTCATTTATCATCCATTCAATTATCCCGTGAATACAGAGATATAGTATAATATGGCATGAAGATTGGAAGTGCTGTCTCCCTGTCTCGAAGCGAACGCCACAGCAGGAAAACAATAGCTTATTGATCAAAGGTGCAGCTGTAATAATACACATGCTTTTCCATATCACACCACACACAAAGGATTACATGAAGCTCACTCAATTTTATTTGACTATGAGCTTCCAGAGTTATCACAGAAAGAACCACATATCTGAGATTCACTAATGATCTGTGTATCATATTTTTGCCCTAAGTAGGTTTTAATCCTCATTGGGGGTAGGGTAAGTTTACTCATGCTGAAGTCTGAACTCTGAAAAAAAAGCCACATCACATCTTTCATTCCGTACCCCTTTGAAAATTGGGAGCAGAACTTGTGCCTTTTCACTCCTGATTCATCCTGCATTCACTTTCATCTCTTGTAGGTTGCTAACATTCTTGACATTCTCTTTCAGGTGACCAAACTTTTTGCTGAAGCTGTGCAGAAATCTCGCACTGTGGACTCCAAGAGTCTGTTCCACTACAGACAGTACAGTGCTGGAAAGGCAGCCTAAGCAGTATGCAGGTCTGGTGAATTCATCCTTGAGTCAGCATGAGCCACACTGCACCAAAGGGACTGGTCCCAGCCTATCTCCAGAAATGGATGTTGTTGCCAAACTTTATTTTTGTTTCCTTTGTTCTTAGTAGTCTGTATCTTTAACCACTAAATTGTTGTCAGTCGCTGTTTCAAAACTATAGGTTCTTCCCAAGTCACTTGTTCTTCACAAGGAATTCAACCATTCACACATTATCTAGACTGACTTAACATTTCATGGTGCTGGTTTATAACAATTGAAGTAGAAGAAGCTGCTGCCCTATGTCCTGAATTCTATACTCTAAACATTCTCTTGTTTTAAAGTAACTTCAGTCACACCCAGAGCCCATGAACAGGACAGATTACCATGAAATTTTGTTAAAATAAAATGTGGATTTAATTTATGAATGGCATCATGATGTTTTTGTATTTTTATTTTTTGGCAATGATTCTCACTTATATAGTCAACCTAGAAATAGAATTTTTTTCTTCCCATGATTCACAATGTGAGATTGGATTTCTTTGATAGATCCTTGTTTGAGGTTTTAGAAGATGTCAGCAGATGGCAGAGAACACAGAAGTGGTTATTTTCTTGACATTCGTGTTGGATTTTAATATAAGCCAAGTGAAATGTATAGACTCATGACATTCACCTTCTGCTCAAATTTTGAAACACTTTAGAAGTTCCTGTTCCTTTTGTATGATGGATTCTGGTTCTAGCCTGACTCTCACCTTGTATTCTATATACCACACGTATTACACATAGGGCCTCCATTCCTTTCTTTCTTTCAAGATAGCGTATTTTTTTTCTTTTCTTTTTTCTTTATTTTCTTTTTTTTTTCTTTTTTTTTGCTTTTAAGTGTTTTGGTTATTACAGTACTTTAATTGTGAACTTTTAAATAAAATACTATTAAGTGAAAATGCAGTTGAATTCTTTTTATTTAACAAAATAAAATTTAAGTTCATACAAAAACCATCACTTTGAAGTTGGGTAAGGTGAATCAACAGAAGGAATAGAGCCCCTAGAGAAGGCACAAGAATCAGAGACACACTTGTTCACACACCCAGGAGTCCAATGAAAATACTAAACTAAACGCCATACAATATGTAGAGGATCTAGTGCAGACCCGTGTCTGTCCTATGCTTGCTGCTCTAGTCCCTGTGAGTTTGTATGAGTTTTTCTCAGTTAATTTAGAGGGCCTTATTCTCCTGGTGTCCTCCATCTCCTCTGACTCTTACATTTTTTTCTACCTCCTCTTCTGTGGAGATCCCTGAGCTCTGAAGGGGGGAGATTTGATGAAGACATCTCATTTAGAGGTGTGTATTCCAAGGCTTCTCTCTCTGCACAATGTTTGGTTGTGGGCCTCTGTATCAGTTCCCATCTGCTGCAGGAGGAAACCTCTCTGATGATGGCTGAGAAAGGCACTGGTCTATAAGTAGAGCAGAATATCACTGGAAGTCATCTTATTGTTATTTTTTTTTAGACCATTAATATTTGGGTTTATACGAGGACTCTTGGCTATGCAGCTTCTGGTTCTTGATTCTCCAAGCTGTATTTAGTGTTGGTACCATTTCATGGAGTGGGCCTTAAGTTAAATCAGACATTGGTTGGTTACTCCCACAAGCATTATACTACCATTGCCCTAGCATGTTCCCCAGTAATGGAAGCATTTTAGACCAAATGTTTTGTGGCTGGGTTGATGTCTTTGTTTCTTTTTTTTTTGGGGGGGGGGGAGTGGCCTGCAGAGTACTTTCCCTTATCAAAGACACTAGAACATAGGGATGAATGTTTTATGTAGGTATAAGCTCAACTTCTCTTTGTTCAACGAGTTATGTGGGTATTGTTCATCAATGGAGGTTTGCTCTCAGTTTATAGAGCATAATCTATTGTCTTGACAACAACCTGGTTTGTTTGGGGATTTCCAAGGGACCTATTTGGACAACAACTCAATTGACTGTAACACAGTCCTAGAAGTGGAAGCTTCATTTTGTGACAAGAGATGACTAGATATTTCCCTGCAAATTTTATTTTTTTTTAAACAATTGAGTAATGCTCCATTGTGTAAATGCACTACACTTTCTTTATCCATTCTTCTGCTAAGAGGAATGTAGGTTGTTTTAAATTCCTAGCTATTGTGAATAGAGCAGCTATGAATATGGGAACAAGTGTTCTTATTGTACAGTGAAATCTCCTTTGGGCATATCCCCCCAGAGTGGTACATCTGGATCTTCAGGTAGTTGGATTTTTGCCTTAATGAGGAATGACTATATTGATTTCTATAGTGGCTGTAAAAGTTTGCACCCCCACCAGCAATACATCAGTTTTCCCCTTACACCAATCCTTTCTAGCATTAATATTGCTTGTGGTATTGATTTTAGCATTCTGACTTGTACAAGATGAAATCTCAAAGTAGTTTTGATTCACATTTCCCTAATGGCAAAGGATGTTGAACATTTCGTTAAATATTTCTCAGCCATTTTAATTTCCTCTACTGTGAATTCTCTGTTTAGATCCGTACTCATTCCAAAAATTGGATTTTTTGGATATCTAGTTTCTTAGGTTCTTTATATATTTTGGATATTAGTCCTTTATCAGATGTGAATGAGCAATGTCAACATAATTATAGTCCCTAGTGAAATAGAAGTAGTCGTTGAAAATCTTCCTGCCAAGCAAAGCCCAGGGCCACATATTTTTTAGCACATAATTCTCTGAGATTTTTCAAAGGAGTGTTAATGCCAACATTACTCAAAATAGTCCCCAAAATGGACACAAAAGAAACATTGCCAAACTTTTTTTTTAATGAGGCCACAATTATCCTTATACCCAAACTACATAAAGACTCAAAAAAGAGAATTACAGATCATTTTTCCTTATGAACATAGATGCAAAAATATAAAGTATTTGCAAACTGTATCCAAGAATATATCAGAAAGATCATTCACCATGACCAAGGAAGATTCATCTCAGTGATGCAGAGATGATTCAATATATGAAAGTCAATAAATGCAACTACCATGTAAGCAAACTGAAAGAAAACTCATAGGAGCATATCATTAGATGCATAAAAAGCCTTTGTCAAAATTCAACAACCCATCATGATAACATTCCTAGAGAAATTAGGGAGGGAAAGGGACATCTTAAACATAGCTAATAATAATATAAATAAATAAATAAATAAATATATAGGTTTACAAAAGCTAGTTGAATTCTTATATTTACTTATTAGCCTAGACATACAAAAATCTATGATTTCTGTGATAAAAGGAGTTGGATCCAGGATACCCTTGCTTAGTTCTTGAAACGACTTTATATAGGTTACAAACATAGCTATGATAAAATAATATTTAGTTATAACCATTATCCTCCATGTCTTGCTCTAAGCATCTAAGTATCTATAATGAGACCCTCCAGTGTTTGGTAGAGCATAGACCCTAATGCTAAGTAAGTGCTCTACCACTTGATAGATACATTTAATAAACTTTAAAATATGATACACTTTAAGAATGTCTTGTATAACACAGAGGACAGTAACTGAATTCAGGGCTGACAAACATCAGATGAAACAGTACCAGTGGGTACAGTGATGTTCAAAGCCAGTCTAAGAATATAAAATACAGCTTTGTGATGGCTCTGAGATGATGATACCATGACTAACTTGTATATTTTCTTTCACACTAGAGTCAATTGATAATGTTTTGTACAGATCTACAACAGGAAAGTGTTTCAGGTTCACTATCTCTTGTCCCAGTAACTGTGGATGAGATCTTTGTACTTTATTTTTCTTTTCTTTTAAATTTATTTTTGTTTGCCTGAAAATATTTAATATTCCAGAATATTTTGTGTTGAATGCTTACTATCCTTGACCCACATATCCTAATGCTTTCTTATCAATAAACTACTTGTTACTAGTTTCAAAACCACAAGTTTAATATGAAGTTTATAGAGTTCCTACTATTTTTCAAGGTAGTTCTATATACTTGCCATGAATTAACTTACCAATCCTCATAATATCCCTATGAGTAATCCCTATAGCAACTAGACATTCTGGAGGCAAGTGACATGCTTAAGACACCTAAACAATCATATCATGATAACAAATTATATATATATATATATATATATATATATATATATATATATATATATATATACACACACACACACACACACACACACACACACACACATATATATAATATATTGTTTGTCACAGAAAATTAAATATTTGCCTGCAATGATATGGGGAGGGGGAATGTGGCTTCAGGTACTGTCTTGAATAGCAAGAATAATAATTAATTAATTTGAAGTCATTTGTAAAATACAGTAAAATGAGAAAAATAATAACAACCAAATTGTGGATAAATTCTATTTTAGGGGTGAATCATAGTGCCTTCTCCATGGTGCTGAAAATGACATTCCATTATTATTTTGTTTTGTCTTTCTGTTTCCAGATGTCTCGTTTTTAAATAAAACTTAAATGCAAATAAATATTGCATTTACAATATTTAGTTGGAAGAGAGAAATGCAAGGAAGTAGAGACTCTTGTGTCCAGATTTAGCAAGGATTTTCTTCTTGTACAGATTCTTTCATATAAACAAGTTAACACATTTTTAGATCTCTCAGTTTGCTGTGCATCAACACAAGTGCAGACAACACAGTGACAACAGTCATATTGCTGAACAGTACACTGAAGTGCTATTTCCATATTAAGAATATAATAGCCTTTGAAAAGCATGGATTCTCTGTGTCGGGAGGGAGTATAGCTGGCTTGTGAGAAGAAGAGGAATAAAGAATAATCCATTTATAGATTTGGAATTTTAAAGCTTTGGAAAGGGAAGAGGAATATTTTTAAAGTACTTTTGTGAAATTTTCCTGGTAGGCAGAATTCCTGATGGAAACTTTTAAAAACAGCTCCAACAGTCATTTATCTCAACAGCTGCAGGTACTTGAACCTCAGCTTCTACAGTGTCCACGGCCTCTTGAACAATGAAAGTGGAAATTATCAGAGAAACAAAACCATGTCTGAATGCAGTTAAGTGCTCTGTAATTACACACCAGCATTACCATTTGGCTGCTGGTGCGGCCCCCTGCAGGCACACGTGCCTTACATGTTCTTGCACACCCAATCAAATCCACAAAGACCTTTCATTACGGATTGTTTGAGACACCCTTAACTTGAGAAAGACCAGCTCTACTTTATTTCTCTATTCTATTCTTTCTATTACTGTTTCTTTCCCCTTTGTTCTTATATATAAAATTTCTATTTTCCTTAATAAATATCACTTTGCTATTGATCAGACATGTGGCGATTGGTGAGTGTGAAGTTAATGTAGCAGGAGGGAGAATGTCTGTGCCCTTCTAAGTGGCTCCTTGGGTTCCATGAAAAGTTGGTAATAATTGTCTCTCAGTCTTCTCTCCTGCATAATGGAGGGGTGCAAAGGCTGCAGAAAGAACTTAAGTACCTGCAGCTGTTGAGATCAAGACAGCCGATAGGAAAATAAAAACCCTCAGTGAGTCAAAATTAGTACCATTTGTGCTTGCTTTTTATTGCTTAAAGACCATATTTAGGTCTTCACAACTTTTGTTTTGTAAAGACTTTATAACTACATGGAAAATGATCAATCACTCTCAAAAAAACAAAAAACAAAAAACAAACAAACAAACAAACAAACAAACAAAAAACCATCAGGCTTTTCCAGCAATAGTAAAAGCCCATTTTTCTAGAAACAAACTGCCAGCTTACCAAGTTATTTCCTTTTATGGTTTTACTTAGAACAGACCCATAAATCACCAGGAGGAGCTTTTGCTCATCAAATAAATGTACACATTCTTCTGGAAGAACAGTCAAAGATGCTTATGTCTTCCAAAGACATTTCCCCATAGGATATTATCAAGTTGCAGGAGTGGGGAGAGAGAACCCAAGTATAGATAAAGCTATGTAGGGGAGGACTAACTTGAAAATTTTATTTGGTTTCATTATTAAAGAATATATCCTAATGTCTAGTGCTCAGTAAATATTTTCCATTTTGACATTAAAAGACATACAGAAATCTATTTTCATTTTCTTAAAGACTCATGTGTATGTGTGTGTGTGTGTGCATGTGTGTGTGTGTGTGTGTACCATATGAATACAGTTGTCCACAAAGGCCACAAGAAGGTGTTAGAGGCACTGGAGTTGGAATTACAGGTGTTTGTGAACCAGTTCATGTAGGTGCTGGGAGCTGACAGTGAGTCCTAAATAAGAGAAACAAGTGTTTTTAATCACTAACCTCTAGCCTACCTGCTCCCAGAAATCCCACTTGTAAAATTTCACCCACTTTCTATATAATATATTGAAAGTTGAAAGCTGGCAAGATTGTCATGCCTTTAGTTTAACAGGAAAATCCTAGTTAAACATTTTCCATACGTCTTTGCAAATTATTTAATAGAGTATTGCAAAATAAACATATGTGAAATAATTTGAACTGTAAGATTTTCTAAACCTCTCTTCCAGAGGATTTGCATATGGATCCTTTCAGAAACTACTCTCTAACTATGTAGATATGTAGTGCCATATTGTCATATTATTCTCTTGTTTGGTATACTTTCTCTTCTATTCCCAAATTAAAATATTGAAGATGCATTCAGGGCAAATATATTTCTCTGGGTAAAATGCGAGCATGTAGGAGTTAACAGAGAAGCAAAAGAAAAGCCATGAGGCTTAAGTGTTTCATAAAAAGTCAGCTCAAATTTTATTTACTGGATCAGAATGAAATAAACAGCACTAACTTGAGTCTCAGCATCAGGGAAGCCTTCCAGAGCAAGCAATCATCTTGTGCTCGATCTTTTATTACCTGCCCTGGGCCCTCTGCAAAGTACTGTTAGTTTCACAGGTCCCTCACTAATCCTAATGCCTAGATCTGTTGAAATCTGGATTTGCTAGGGCCCCGGGGACTTAATGAAAACAGACTGCCTTCTCTGGAATGGTCCCTAGCTTACCATATCGTGTTTTGCCATATTAAGCACTGGTAAGCTGATGTAAATGAGATATTCTCAGATATATGTAAGAACTTAAATTCTTTGATTACTAGTGTTGGTACTAGTGTTAGCGTTGAAGGTTTAGTTTTAATCAGTGTTAATTTTCTTTGATCCAGTAAGGTGAGTCTCACAGTGATTTTAGATCATTTAAAAAACCTTTTCCTTTAACCTATAGCCAAGAAAACAATCATGAAACACTGGTAGTTGTTGAAAACTATGAAATGTATGGGCATATTATTTTATTGACTGCAGCATTTGCAGAATTTATAGTTGTTACTCAAAATTATTGATCCACAAAATTTTCATGATAAGAAAATTTGTGTTGAGATGTGTTTGATTATCAAAATTAAATTTCTAGATCTTGTCATTTCTTTTGGGTTAGGAACATGAGTCATGGTTTCTTTTGTGCCTGGGGTCTCAACCTTATTTTTCATGCATTCAAGAAATAAGAACCATTCATGTGTTCTTGCCAAGGACCAGTCTCTTGGAGAGGGGTTCTGCAGAAGCAGTGTCTAGGAGTGGCAAAATAAATGACTCCAAGTCAAATGGTGGGTTACAAGCAGATAGTCTATGTTCTGTTTGAGACAGCTTTCCAGATTGCTCCCCCTATGTTCTGCTCTAGACAGCTTTCTCTTGGTATTCTAAAAAATCCTCTCTAAATAGCTCATCTCTTGCAGTCAAAAGGTCCAGTCTTTTATTTACATATCAGTTCAGTCATTATGCCAGGTTACCTTTTGATTATCCCATGAATCAGCATCCTATGACCCTAGGCTCTTTATTAGAAAGATACAGCAGGAACATTCTTTTGTCTTTCTTTCTTTTCTTCTTTCTTTCTTTCTTTCTTTCTTTCTTTCTTTCTTTCTTTCTTTCTTTCTTTCTTTCTTTCTTTCTTTCTCTTTCTTTTTTTCTTTCTTCCTTTCTTTCTTTTTTTTTCATTGCAAATGAATCCAGAGATCTACTTGCCTTTGGAAAGCACAGACAATAAACTAGCTGGGTGGAACCCTGCCCTGAAATTACCATTTCTACGGCACTTGGGACTGGATCTAAACTCCCTTTGTCCCAGGTTGACCTTGAACTCAGGAATCTTTCTGCCTTTGTAAACAAAAACAAAAACTTAGCTGGGTGGGATCTTGCCCTGTGATTTCCACCCCATAAATCTCTTTATCTCCTTCCTTAGTATCTTTCTGACAAGCTGGCTCATAGTGCAGCTCCCTCTGTTCTTTTAGATCTGTGAAGCTCATTATACAACTCATTTTGCATCCTTATATTGTGCATAGTTGAGAAATTATATATTTTTGACCTCATAAGTCTTTCTCACAGCCTTAAGGACTGTCCTGAAGGTCTCAGGGTTTACCATTTTGCTGAAACCTAGATACACCCTTGACTCCTGGACTGGTAGTGTTTGTAATTATCATGAAGTTATTAACATTAACAGGGATTGCATTCCTTGAAGGAGGAACATGAAAATATGTACATTATTACACAAACAAGCCTTATGTTCACAGCAACCTCAACCCACCTGGAGGACCACACCCTGCTGGCTCTGTTCCAGAAGTGGGAACCATGTCATGCCATCCCTATCATGGCCAAACTGGACTTGGCAGGCTCTTGTCAAAGAAATGCCAATATGGCTGTTTCAAATCTTCAACCAATTTTTGTTAAAAAATATGTAGCTCAACATGTTATCTTAGATCCTAGTTACTGTTCTTCTAAATTAATGAGTGCTATTGTCTGTCTCAATGCCACCAGTGTTAATCAGTGTGCTGACAAATCCAGGAGAACTCATCTATACTTTCACTTCATCTTTTTCCATTGTCATTTGCCTATAGCCACTTTCTTTCTTTTTTTTTTATTAGATATTTTCTTTACATTTCAAATGTTATCTTCTTTTCTAGTTTCCCCTTCGAAAATCCCGTTCCTCCTTTCTGCTTCCTCTTGCTCCCCAACCCACCCATTCCTGCTTCCTGGTCCTGGCATTCCCTTATACTGGGGCATAGAACCTTCACAGGACCAAGGGCCTTTCCTCCCATTGATGACCGACTAGGCCATCCTCTGTTACATATGCAGCTAGAGCTATAAATCCCAACATGTGTTTTCTTTGATTGGTGGTTTAGTTCCTGGGAGCTCTGGGGGTACTGGTTAGTTCATATTGATGTTCCTCCTATGGGGCTGCAAATCCCTTCAGCTCCTTGGGTACTTTCTCTACCTCCTTCACTGGGGATCCAGTGCTCTGTCTGATGGATGACTGTGAACATCCACTTCTTCACATAAAACCAGAGACACTGAAACTTATAGAGGGGAAAGTGGGGAAAGCCTCAAAGATATGAGCTCAGGGGAAATTTTCCTGAACAGAACAAACAATAGCTTGTACTGTGAGATCAAGAATAGACAAATGGGATCTCATAAAATTGCAAAGCTTCTTTAAGGAAAAGGAAACTGTCAATAAGACAAAAAAAGGTAATCAACAGATTGGGAAAAGATCTTTACCAATCCTAAATCCGATAGGGGGCTAATATCCAATATATACAAATAAGTCAAGAAGTTAGACACCAAAAAAACCAAATAACCCTATTAAAAATGGGGTACAGAGCTAAACAAAGAATTCTCAACTGAGGAATACTGAATGGCTGAGAAGCACCTGAAAAAATGTTCAACATCCTTTAATCATCAGGGAAATGTAAATCAAAACAACCCTGAGATTCCACCTCACACCAGTCAGGATGGCTAAGATAGAAAACTCAGGTGACAGCAGATGCTGTCAAGGATGTGGAGAAAGAGGAACACTTCTCTATTGCTGGTGCGATTGCAAGCAGGTACAACCACTCTGGAAATTAGTCTGGCAGTTCCTCAGAAAATTGGACATAGTACTACCAGAGGATCCATCAATACCACTCCTAGGCATATACACAGAAGGTGCTCCAACTTGTAATAAGGATACATGCTCCACTATGTTCATAGAAGCCCTATTTATAATAGCCAGAAGCTGGAAAGAACCCAGGTGTCCCTCAACAGAGTAATGGATACAGAAAATGTGGTACATTTACATAATGGAGTACTACTCAGCTAATTAAAAACAATGAATTTATGAAATTCTTCAACAAATGTATGGATCTGGAGGATATCATCCTGAGTGAGATAACCTAGTCACAAAAGAACTCACATGATATATACTCACTGATAAGTGGATATTAGCCCAGAAGCTCAGAATACCCAAGATACAATTTGCAAAACACATGAAACTCAAGAAGGAAGACCAAAGTGTGGCTACTTCAATCCTTCTTAGAATGGGGAACAAAATACCCATGGAAGGAGTTATAGAGACAAAGTTAGAAGCAGAGACTGAAGGAATGACCATCCACAGACTGCCCCACTTGGGAATCCATCCCATAAACAACCACCAAAACCAGACACTATTGCAGATGCCAACAAGAGCTTGCTGACAGGAGCCTGATAAAGCTGTCTCCTGTGAGTCTCTGCCAGTGCCTGACAAATACCATAGTCACTTTCTAATCCTTTTAATTTTCTTAAGCTTCCCATGACACATATTTCTATAACATTTGGGCGAAGAGTACAGGACTATCTTCTGACCTAAACTAACACCATCCAGCTGAGCCTTTTTTGCCAAAGATCATCATAACTGGACTTATTGGCTCTTGCTTTTTCCTATGGCAAAAAGGGGAAGGGAAGTCTTAACCCTTCCTGAGTATCTGGCTGATCGCATTAGCCAGCTGAATGCAGTTCTTCCACAATTGTGCATGACCTTAGGGTTTCTTGAAAAAGCTAGAGGATGTTGTAGTTTGGGAAGTATCAGGGGAGAAGAATCAGTGTATACAGCATTGGGAGAGTGTCTTAGTTACATTCTATTGGTGTGATTAAACACCATGACGAAAGTGACTTGCAAAGGAAAGCATTGAATTTGAGCTTATGCTTTCAGATAGAGTTCATGGTAACAAAGCAAAAGAACAGCTGAGAGATCACATATTAATACACACACACACACACACACACACACACACGTCAGAGAAAGGTGGGGCAAGAGGTCCTGAGGTAAATGAGGCTGGTGACATGGTGATCGCCATGTCAGGGACTCAATAGCCTCATACTCATGGGAAAATGTCGAAACCTTCTATTCTGATCTTTGTGTGTGTACACTATAGCATTCTCCTCCATATATTTACAGCCTGAAGGTTGCTCTCGCACAGAGATTGCTCCTACCAAGATTAGCTAAAGCTGTCTCCTTGATCCAGCTATATGCTATAAAACCTACCTCATTTACCTTTGTGAAATAATCCTCCCCCCTTGTTCAGCTGTATTCAGTCATCTTGCCTTTCTGTTCAACTCTTTATAGTAAACCAACCAAGCTTCAAGAATGCCCTTGTTTCTTTAGAACAGAGGCCTAAATCATACAAACTCAACATGTCTGTGTATCATTCTGTCTGTCTGTCCCTTTTTCATTCTATCACTGCCCCATCCAGGTCCAAATCTCTGAGGGCAAGAAAGGACTTATCAGAGAACAAAGGGCATGAAGACTTGGAGAAGAGAAAAACATGCTATGTTTGAAGAAGTAAAGAAAACTGAGACTAACTAGAGCATTGAGCTCAGAGAGTGGATGGAGAAACTAGGAAAATAGGGCTAACTCACAAGAGCCCTGTAAGCTATGCTGAGGATTTAACATTTGTTAAGGGCAATAAGAAGCTGTTGCAGTATTTAAGTTAGAAGGTATACTGGCTGGTTTTGTGTGTCAACTTGACACAAGTTAGAGTCCTCAGAGAGGGAGGACTCTCAGAGGAGAAAATACCTCCATGAGATCCAGCCTGAAGGCATTTTCTCATTAGTGATTAATGGGAGAGCGTCCATCTCATTATGGGTAGTGCCACGCCTGAGTTTGTGGTCCTGGGTTCAATAAGGCAGTAACATAACAAGCCACGAGAAATAAACCAGAAAGCAGCACCTCTCCATGGTTTCTGCATCAGCTCCTGCCTCCAGGTTCCTCCACTGATTGTGTTCTTGTCCTGATTTCCTTTGGTGATGAATGTGCAAGTATAAACAGAATAAACCCTTTCCTCTCCAGCTTGCTTTTTCGGTCATGGTGTTCTGTTGCAGTTATAGAAACCCTGACTAAGAAGACAAGTTGGTACCAGTGTAGTAGTGTATTGCAGTGACGTCTCTAACCACGGTTTGGGGAGAATTGTGGAAGGACTTTGGAACTTTGGGCTAGAAAAAACCATTGAATATTAGGAATTCTGTGGGAAGTTCTGTAGGACCTTGGAAGATAATGTTGAGAGCAGTGCAGAAGATGGAGACCTGGCTCATGAAATTTTAGAAAGAAAAATAAGACTTCATCAGGGCTATTTTGATTTAGGATTCTGTGGTTCTGGTTATCTGGGCCTTAAGAATCAGCTGTGATGAACAAGATAGCGGAATTACTAAAGTGAAAACCTTTTCCGTTATTGGGACAGTTGATGCTGGTCAGCTGAAGCTAAGAAATTAGCGATGATTAGGAAGAGACCAGCATCACTGAAGTGTAAGTCGAATAAATTCTTTCCTCCCCAACTTGGTTTTTGGTCCTGGTGTTTCATTGAAGCTATAGAAACCCTAACTAAGACAGAAGGCAGCGTAGTTATATTTGAACTTTTGGAAAACTTACTTTCATTATTGAAAAGAAAATAAATCAGAACAGAAGAGAGAGATTAGATAGGTTTGGGGTATTTAGAGATTTCTGGAAAAACGGTAGAAATGAGCAACAAATTTTACTGTGATGTTTGGGAGAAAGAAATGGCCTGTAGCGTTTGGGTAAGTGAAAGAGTGCTTGAGAGACCACGTTTATTTATTTATTTTTGATCCCTTTTGAATTAGAATTAACTAAAAGTGATGTTATGTTTTAGGTGTGTAATTAATTAACAGCTAGAAGCAGATATTATTTTCTTGGTTGTGAATCTAGGTACTGATGCTTAGCAGATACTTGGTCTTCGGCAGGCTTCTTATATTTCCTATCTTACCTGCTCTTATAGCATGGGGACAATGGTCCCTACTCACATGTTTATTGTGACGGTAGACTGAGAAAATATTAGTGACGAACTTGGAATCACACTGAGTACAGAGTGATACACGGTAGCCATTATGATTGTGGTTATTACTCTGTAGCGCATCTAGACCAGTGGTTCTCCATCTTCCTAATGCTGTGTGTGTGTCCCCTTAATATTGTTACTCATGTTGTGGTAACCCCAACCCCGAAATTAATTTGTTGCTACTTCATATCTGTAATTTTGCCTCTATTATTAGTCATAATGTAAATTTCTGATTTTCAGGATTTATGATATGTGATCCAGTGAAAGGATTGTTCAACCCACAAAGGGATTGAGATCCATAGGTTGAGAACTGTTGATCTAGATGAAGATTACTAGCGGGCATCTGCATAGAGTAGAAAAGGGTGGGTTATCAATCAGTGCATATCAATCGAATGTCTATTGTATATCAGAAATAAATTATTTCCCAAAGGGGGATTCCTTATAGTTATCACTGATATAATAAAAGTAAAAGTAATGCAATGTTAAAATATTTAGAGATACATTAATGGAAAAGTATTTTAGGACATAATAATGTAAATTATGACTCATTACCAAGTGTTTAAGTAAACATATCTAAGTAATATATTGAACTAGTTGGAGATTTGATAGTCTACAGGATCAGGTTAAATAATATGGTGCATTCATTAGAAATAATATAGTTTTATTGAACAGAGTTCAACTGGTAGACAGTTTAGTTTACTTGCTTTAAGTGTGAATTTCTTCTTTTTTAAAAAATTATCTTTTTTTTTTTTTTTTACAGTACAGTCATTATCCCCCTCCTGGTCTACCCTCTGACAGTTCCTCAAGTATGGAATTCTTAACTGTTAGCTTTCTAAGAAAGCTGCTGTGCTGATGGATCTAGATATTGTTGTTCTTCACAGGGTAGCATGCTGTGAATTTTCTATGTACTACAGTTATTTTCTTTGGAAAATTTTCATAAGGTAGAGGTGGTTCCAAAGGTAAACGCAGAGTTTTCTCTTATGGGAAGGTGTGGTGGGTCACTGTAGTTGTTGGTCAAGCACTTTTGCTATGATTTGACTGTTGTAGTTTGAATGATAAGAGATAGTAACAGTGAATATAGTTTGAATACTTTTTTCCTGTACAGTGCTAACATTTTGGTTAGTAATTTTGGTTATTTGAATTCCTACAGCATTTCTAATCTATACAGATATAAAGGAAAGACTCATGGAAGTAAAGTGGTTGTTCAAAACCGTACAGAACTTAGGGGAGGAATGTAGAGAAGTGACAAATTCATGGGTGGGTGGGTAATTGGGAGCTGAATCAGCCAAGGAAAGAGTAAAGCCAGAGCAATAGATTGATCAAAGCCATGGGGAAGGAGGTTGTGGACAGACACAAAGGAAGGGATTGCCGACTGCTCAGGTCTGTGTCATAGTTCATAGACATTGCTAACTGTGAAGATGTTGAAAATTGGAGTGATACAAAGAAACTGTGGTATCTTAGTGTCTTTCACTGGACACAGGATGGAAAATGCTAGACCATATCCAGTCACACAAATCCTTGCTTGATCTATCTATCTATCTATCTATCTATCTATCTATCTATCTATCTATCTATCTATCTATTTATCTATCTTCATATCCTGAGATGTATTCTGAGGGTCCAAATATGGCGGATAATCAGACAGCCACAATGATTTCAGTGGATTCCAGGTAAGTGGTTATTTGGCTGTGAGTGTAAAGAACTCACTTCTTTATGGCCTGGGAATTTGAGATTATGTGAGGACCAAATCAAAATGTAAGGTTTGATTTCCTTCTACCTATGCATGCCACATGATATACTTTGCTATTGTTTCTATCACTATAGAATACTGATGTTAGTGACTTGGAACATCATGTTATTAAACTGTATTACTATAAAGCTTAGAATTTTGGATCAAGGTTCCCTACTTCGTTCTTTTCTGCCATACTGGTAGAGGTCATTTTGTGCTACAAAAATAGTCAATCGCCTGGTCTTGAAAATTCAAAGTTGGGCTGCACAATGTAACTCTTGTGGTAGGATGCTGCCTTAGCAGATAGAAAGTCCTGAATCTGATAACAAACATGCCGTAAACAGGACTTGGTAGTACACTTCTGTAATTCTAGTACTAAGGAGGTAGATGGAGAAGGATAAGAAATTCAAAGGTCACCCTTAGTTACAAAGTAAGTTTAAAGTTAGCAGAACTATAATGTGGTACTTTCAAAAATAAACAAAGCAACCAACATTAACCAAAAAAAAACAAAAACAAAAACAAACAAACAAAAACAAAAAAAAATCCAACAAAATAAAACAAACCGTCTTAGTTAAGGTTTTATCAATGTGAACATATTCCATGACCAAGGCAACTCTTATAATGACAACATTTAATTGGGGTTGGCTTACAGGTTCAGAAGTTTAGTCCATTATCATCAAGTCAGAAGCACGACAGCATCCATACAGGCATGATGTAGAAATTGCTGAGAGTTCTACATCTTGTCTCGAAGGCAAACAGAAGACTGGTTTCCAGGAATCTAGGATTAGAGTCTTTAAGCCTATGCCCACAATGACATACTTTCTCCAACAAGGCCATATCTACTCCAACAAGGCCATCCTTCCTAATAGTGCCACTCCCCAGGCCAAGCATACTCATACCATTATAAAACCTAAAACAAAACAATCCCCTCCTCCAAAGATCCAAGATAGCTTCATTCACAGGTACAGTTCCAAAGCTCAACCAGAGTTTTGGCCAGAGTGCCTTCAGTTGAAGTTTTTAAGCAGGCTCTGGGGACAAGACATGGCAACTGACTTCTTCCAGAGTGAACATTTCAAGAGACCCTAGTGGAAACAGTGTCTTCTTAGGATTTGTCCTAGAACTCTCAGGACATTCCTTCTTTGTATTCTGCCAGTTAAACACTTCAAGTTCTAAGGGCAATTCAGATTTAAGGATAAAGGAGTGAAGTTCTTCCTTTCAAGGTGAGGCTTAACCAAGTGTTTACACACATCTTTAATTAATCACAGTGCCTGACCCCTGTTAGATAACCCACAGACACTTTACAAAGCTTCCTTGCAGAAGTTCTCCTTCAGTTACCACCCTAGCTATCATTATCATTCATAGTACAAATCTTGCCATCAGCATTCAAACAGCACCTTCACTTTTTTTCAGGACATACCCAGCTTCTCTATGGCACAAAGGAGTATTTTGCTGTCCAAGGTTACATAATACTTTCAAGTCAATTGGGGTCAAGGGCTAGGATGACAGTAATTTTGACTGACTCAAAAGCAAAACAGAATTAATCCCGGAAATTCATATCTGGACAAATCTTCAAAGACACAGGTAGGGAATTCTGACTATACTCCTGGATCAATGATCACAACCATGGCTCTAACAAACATTTTAACATCCTCTTCCTAAGAGGCAACTACACATTATGTGCACATCTAATAATTTTCCACTAGTCATGTGGTTCTGCAACAGTAACAGCATAGAATGTTTTAAAGAAACTAGAGCTTCTGTTATAAGCACATACTATTTTGCTTGAGAGAGCTAATGGGTAAAATCCAGGATCCTTGATGGTTGAAGTCTATTGTCAAGAGTGACTTGCTACATAATGTTCATCAAGGTATATAAAATCCTTGAGATTCCCCAGAAGTCAGCCAATGAAGAAAAACAGTTTATTTATAGAAGTGTAGTTCAGGTAAATAAGGTAATTCATGGAGACCCTTACAGAAATGTACCTCCATGCAACAAAAACTTGATAAACATTTCTTTTTAAATTCCTTTTTAAAAAATGCTGATTTCTAGGGACAGCTTAGCCCTTTGTGAATACAATGATCATTAGTTCCATAGCCCTCTTGATAACACATATTAAAGGTATTGAACCACAACTGAATCAATATGGGATCTTATAAAATCAATATGAACTTTGAAAGACTTTGTTCTGCTTGTATTCTCTCTCTCTCTCTCTCTCTCTCTCTCTCTCTCTCTCTCTCTCTCTCTCTTGTTTCTTTGAGACAGGGTTTCTCTGTGTAGCTTTGGCAGTCCTGGAACTCACTTTGTAGACCAAGCTAGCCTCGAACTCAGAAATCTGCCTGCCTCTGCCTCCCAAGTGCTGGGATTAAAGGCATGTGCCACCACTGCCTGGCGCCTGCTTGTATTCTCATACACAGAGATACCTAAAATCAATAAAGAAGGAGATATCCAACTGCCCCAAGATGAGTGGGGACGTACTCATGACAGATAGCTGGGCTAGACAGACGTTCTTTGAATGCAGGAAATGCCAATTACATAAAAACCATCCAGATATTGAGACCTTAAATTATTTTCCAAAACACAGGGGCTAACCTGAGGTCAGTAGAGCATTTTGTCTGCTACCATAAAGCAATGCTGGATTAAACCCATTTAACTAAAGATAGAACGATTTTTAAGAAATTAACCGTTAGAAAAATAGCTTCAACAGATTTAACTCACTAGCTATGATCAAGGCAAAGCCTATTAACAATAATTGGCGAGTTCTTAGAAACTAAGAACCCATAATTAAATTTTATTGTCTTGTGAGTGATTTGGATTAATTATATCCATAATAGGCACATAGGCACCCCCTCATTGGCTTCGAGTTGGGGATGGCTGCTTCCTAGAATCTAGGCATTTGCTTCAAACCTTGAGCATTCTGTGTGCTGCCAAGGCAAAGCTGCTACAAAGCCCATTTCCTCTTAGGATTTACTGAAAAGTGACAGGTGTTGATTTGCTGGTATCTTTCTCAACAGATCCGAATGAGCTAAACAAAATGACTTCTCTACCCATTTAGGCAGAAAAATAAATGGGGACACCAGCTAATGAGGGAATGCAGAGTTAGCTGGCCTCAAAGCTTTCCAAGCTGTTGGCAGCTGGAATCAAAAGAGGGATCATGCAGACAGTCGCTCATGTTTATTGCCGAACATGAAATTAGAAAGATGCTTCATCTTCTCCACAGGTGCATGAGCATATAGTTATTAATTGCAGCAAAACACGCCTATTGACAACCCCAAGCCTACAAAATCCCACACTCAGCAAATGGCTTTCAAAGTTCATCCAAAAAACACTTTAGAATCAATACAAAAGCATCACACAGTTGATGAATCTGTGCCCAGAAGAATTGTACATCCTAGAAGCATGGCACAGGCTGTCTCTTGATATTTATGTAGTCGAGTATCATTGATGCTTTCTTTGTTCTTGTAAGGAGGGGGCACCTGTTATATAAAGCATTTTGCAGCTTCTGACTGTGGACAAGTATAACTCTAGACTAGGGAGAGGATTGGATCAATTTTGTTTCTGTCTCCAGCCTTTAACAATTGCTTTGCTCTTGCATTGAGTTTTAAGACGTGCAAGGTCATGTGCTCATCCTGTGAACTTAGCAAAGGTCTGTTAGACAGATTATCTAGGCAGATCTACTGTTGGACAAGTCAATTTCTAGTCTTGTATTATGCAAAATGTATATAAATAGAGGGCTTAAAATCTTATTGGATTAATGTTATGTACTAATTATGATATGCTGTAAGTGTGTTTCATTAAAATTTGATTTCTAACCAAAAGAATCTAAAAGTCACCTTGTTTTGAAGGGGAGAAACCTTTGAGACAATTACAAAGATGGGCTTCTGAACTATGCTGCTCACTGCTAAATGAACATACATAGTTTATTTGGTTGTTGATTTTACTAACTTATTTTACATAGGTTTTGCGATAGTACTTGTAGAGAACAGAAAAAATATTAAGATAAAACTATCAGATATGTAAATAATGTCATGTATGTGACTCAGGGGTGAATACAACACTTCAAATGTCTACCATACATTTCTGTCATTTGAAACTAGGTCTTTAACTTGAACCTAAGGTTCTTGGTAGCTAGGAACAGAAATACAATTTTGTACAAGTGATGTATAATTCCAGATGAATCAGATAAGTCCTAGTCATGCTTGTATATAAATACCAAAGACAAGCATTTCCAATAAATCTTTTAGAGATAAATACATCTTTTAACTATGATAGGACATAGCACAATAAACTGTGAAAGCATTTATATAATACTTAATATTATATAAACACGTGGTTGCTTGTCTTGCATTCTGATAACTTACCTGCATTTACTTATGCATTCAAGTAAGAGGTATTTAAAATGTTTATTAAGAACTTGCCATGAGCCTTGGAGATAAACTGATGAACAAGACAGATAATGTGTCAGAGATGACATAATGTTTAGAAATCACATAATAAATCAATAAGCTCATCTCAAAGGATGGAGTGTTATGGAGATAACACTAACAGATTATATTGTGGGGAGTAACTGGGTAGATGGATGATATGTGGCCTGAGACAGAATGCCCTGACAAGATGAAGAAGAAGGATTTCTAGGCACGGAGAAGAGCCATTTTACTAGGTCTCAGGGAAGAAAACGGTGGAAAATAACACTGAGTCTGTTGCTATGTCTGGAGCACAGGAGAAGAAATGAAAAATTGGGATGTTAGAATTGAATAGAGCTGTGCTGAGGAGATGATCAGCTGTTAAAAGCTTGCACTATTATTGATAGGATTCCTGCTTGATTCGCAGCTTACAACTACCAATGACTACAGCTCTATGTGGACCTGATGCCTCTGGTGTCTAAGGATGCCTATATTCCATGCACATCTCCCTTACACATTAAAAAAAAATCAAAGCAGGCAGAGAGACCTACAGTAAGACTTTTGGATATTATAGGAAATGAGAAATAGGTTATATGATTTAGAATAAGGTTGTCTGAATTATTCTCTCTCTCAATTTATTCTTTCATACATTGCATTTTTCCAAACACAGTTTCCATTCCCTACACTTCTCCTATTCCCTCTACCCGATCCCTTCTTCCCCAGATCTCCATTTTCCTTTTCCCTTCATAAAAGAGCAGGCCTCCTAGGGATATCAACCAAATATGGCATAACAAGATATAGTAAGATCAACAAAACCTAGTAGGGAAAGATCTTAAAGGCAGGCGAAAGAGTCAGAGATACCTACTGCTCCCACTCTTAGGAGCCCCACAAGAACACCAAGCTACACAACCACAATATTTAAACAGAGGACCTATCTAGACAAATGTAGAATTCATGATTGTTGAATCAGTCTTTGTGAGTCCCTATGAGCCCTGCTTAGTTGATTCTGTGTTCTTGTAGTGTCCTTAAGTCCCTGGCTCCTACAATTTTTCCTTCCCGTTTTCCTGTGAAGGTCCTTAAGTTCCCCCTAATGTTTAGCTGTGGGTCTCTGTATCTGCTCCCTTCAGTTGCTGGAGAAAGATTCTATGATAATGATTGGGACTAGGTACCAATAGAAATGTATAGCAGAATATTACTACGAATCATTTCATTGACTTTTTTATGAGTCATATTTGGTTCTATCCTAGGTCCTTTGGCTTTCCAACCAAACAATGATAAAATATTGGATATTATAGAACTTAAAAATATTCTCTCTTGAAAAAAATTCCATAAATGATAAAATCTGTTAAAGTCAAGGCTTTTCTTTGCCTCTAATCATTATCTATATCTGGGTAGAAGGGCTGTAGTGATGGCTCAGTGGTTAAGAGCACTGTTGTTCTTCCTTCCCCCCCTTTTTTTTTTTTTTTTTTTTTTTTTTTTTTTTTTTTTTTTGAGACAGGGTTTCTCTGTATATCCCTGGCTGTCCTGGAACTCACTTTGTAGACCNGCTGTCCTGGAACTCACTTTGTAGACCAGGCTGGCCTCAAACTCAGAAATCCACCTGCCTCTGCCTCCCGAGTGCTGGGATTAAAGGCATGAGCCACCATGCCCAGCTATTCCAACATGGTGGCTCATAGCCATCTGTAACTCCAATTCCTAGGGGTTTGATGTTCTCTTCTGGCTTCTCTGGACATCAGATAAGCATGTGGTAACACACATACACACACACAAACACACACACACTCTTTCTTTGTCTCTCTGTCTCTCTCTCTCTGTCTCTCTGTCTCTCTGTCTCTCTGTCTCTCTCTCTCTCTCTCTTTCTCTCTCTCTCTCATATACACACACATACATATACACACACACAAGGCAAACATTCATACACATAAAAAAAAACACTAGCTAGATCATTCCATGTGATACTAAAGTATGTTTAGAGTCATTTCTTTCACATCAAATTTATAAAAGAGCACTATAGCTTCCAAGATGATATGCCAAAAAGTAGAATTTGGCAGGAAATTTATATTATACAACCTTCATTATTTTATCATAGAGAAAAAATGAAGTCAGGAGTTTCTAAATATTTATGTAAGCATGAAAATATTAGCACCTGCCCCTAGAAGAATTGCAGGTGTGGCTGCATCACATGTGCATTCGTAGGTGGCAGAGAAGAGAGACTATGTCTCTTCAATCAATGTTCCAATCCTTGAACATCTGAATGATTAGTAGCCTAACACTCTGGAGTGGAAACTTAAGGGCTCTTTGGAAAGTTCATTGTGTTGGATGGTGTTTTGTTGGGGCCAACACATGAAGGAATGTTTCCCTGAAGTGGACACAGGTGAAAGGCTAAGGCAGACTTGTGAGGGAACAGACACAAGAAAAGAGATGTTCTGCTAAAGCAAACACATGAAAGGACATGTGATGAAGGAGTCTTCGCTACCATCACACATGTATTGGTCTGTCTTACATTTTAAAGTTGAGCTGCATCTGTCAGAACACCATAGAGAGAAAACGTACAAATATCTTCTCATGGTATGCTGCACAGTTTCTGCTTCTGAGGACTCAGACTGATTGGCAGAGGGATGTTAGCTGAGACAGACTCACATGCTGAGGCAAGACCCATGGAGGACAAATGATGTTCACAGGGATATAAACAGAACTCTACAGACAGAGACAGAGGCTGAGCTAGGCTTGCTTATAGAGCTATCTGTGCAATGCTTGTTGGTCTCAGATCTTTGCTGACCTTTGATTGGCTGAGAGAGTCACAGCTGAGAACTTCTCCTGGTCTCTCCTGTTGACTTGTGCCCACACTGAGGCGTGGCTGTCTCTGGTAGGTAGTGCTACCACTTTTGATTTGTGTTTGCTATTCCGACTCTGTCGAACTGGGCTTCCGGTGCATCAGTGACATGTTCTAGCGTGGGTAGAGCTGCCGCTGCTAACCTGTGAACTGAAGTACTGGATTTCCAGACAACACAGATGGGAGTTGCTCCAATGAACCATTTCTAAACAGGTCTACTTCCCCCATATTCTTTCTTTTCTACTACCTCTGGTGGGTTGTGGGCTAAAAGGGAGTTAAAATGTTTAAAAACCATCATTAAAAATAAGTTTTGAAAAAAATTAGAGTTACAACACTCCCTAAAAAATAAAGCAAGCCTGAAATGACCACCAGTCCAGTGCTAAACAAGCCTGGGGGGGAGGATAGTGGCAGACCATGCCCAAGATGAATTCTACCAAGTTCCATAATACAAGAATTGGACATAATACTCCTGAGACAAGACAAGATACTTAAGAGACCCTGGGCACCACTAAGAGGAGCAAGTAAGTGGTAGAGAAATGGAAGAGAAACAAAGGATGTGGGCGTAATGAAGAGAGATAGGACTGGAGACTTGAGGGTAATGAAGAATAGCCTGATGTGAGTACCAGATGATGTCACTGGCCACCATGGTAGGATCCTGGACTGTGCTACCACCAGGGGTTATGTCTGTGTCCATGGCTCTGCAGCAGCAGGGGTTTATTACCACCAAAGTCCAGGCAGATGTCCCTGGTCTGAGCTGCTGCCAAGGAACATCTGAGGGCTGCACAGAACTGGCTCTACTTCTCACCTGGGCATTGTAGGAGAGCTGGACCAGTGGGCATGGACACAGGAGAGCCAAACTCACCCCTCCTTAGCTACAGTATTTGGGAAAGCAGGCCCTGCATATTGAGGGAGTTGCAGGTAAGCTGGCCTAAGCATATGTGTATGGGAGAGATGGCTCTGCCACTCTTTTGTGCAGTGGCATGGGTGAGGGAGAGATATGTCCTCCCCTTTCCAACGTGCAGTAGGTGGGAGACTGTGGGAAATGGGCAGCTGTGGCAGCCAAGACGATGCCCCGGCTCATTGCCAAGCCCGGTGATCCCTGCTTGTTTACCAAGAACCTGATCATGCGAATGATCATGCTCTGTCTGCCTGACACATAGCGTCATACAGCATGATATTGAGTCACTGGCCTATCAACGCCTGCGTGCATGGCTCTTGTACAGAGCGTGCTGAATGCTGATTGGATGATGAAGAGTGGTGAGAGAGGACTTCAAAGGGTGGAGGCGGATAAATTGGGCAATCCCCCAGAATAAAGCGGAGAATAAAAAAAGCTGAACCTGAAGCTGAATAAAGCTGAAGCTAGGAAGCCGCTTGAACCCTGCCTTGGTGTACGCGTCATCTTTGCTCCACCTCTGCTGGCCGGAGGCTGGGGTTCAGGGCAGCAGACCTAGACCTGGGATCATGAGATCCCTCGCCAGCTGCAGCACTTGCCTGAGCAGTACAGTCGAGCTGGCCCTGGATGTGGGGGTTACAGGTGATCTTGCCTAAGGGCATGAGCACAGGACAGCCAGCTCTATGTCTTATCTGCTGTGCAGTGGTGCAAAGGAGAGATGTCCTCCTCCCTTCATTCATTCCTCAACACCTATGTCAGTGGGGAACTGATCCTGTCCCTCACCAGATGCAGCACTTGGGGAACAGACCCTTCATCTTGCCTGGGCAGCAGGATAGAGCTGGCCCTGGTTGCAGGTGAGCCAGCCCTGAGGGCATGAGCACAGGGAGAGCTGGTGGGCTGGCCAGATTAGACACCTTTCAGGCTTAGATCCAGGACTTTGAATTGACCCACCCCAACGTTTATCCCATTGATGAATTGTTGGAGTACATGAAGAAGCTAATCTTACAAATTCCCAAACTACAGGATCTCCATGACACAGGGCAACATCAGAGGAGAGAGGAGTCCCAGTGATGTTCCAGTATTGATAGAATAACAGAAGTAGAGTCCTCATAGCAGACCAATGGGTCATTACAATGAACATTTGCAAGTAAAGAAGTGTGGACAAGTACAGGGGAATGCCAGGGCAAGGAAGCAGGAGTGGGTGGGTTGGGGAGCAGGGTGGGGGGAGGGTACAGGGGGCTTTGGGGAAAGCATTTGAAATGTAAATGAAGAAAATATCTAATAAAAAAAGTGTGGACAAAAGGGTATACACTGGGCCACACTATGACACACTACAGCTTCCATAGTGATATTTTTCTTTCTCAGTTGTGGGGGATGCTGCAAGGGTGGAGGGCAGGTATGGAGGGATGAATGGGATTGGGGTACATAATGTGAAATTCACAAAGAACCAGTAAGTTAAAAAAGGAAAATATTAGCAAGGCAATTGGTTCATCTCCAAAGTAAGCCAGTTGTGAATCTATACCCTTGGTAACTAAATGAATTGGCCTATGATATACAGTTGTTAACTATAAACCAATTAAGCTTTGGAGGACTTCCAAAATTGTTATTAAGACTTTATAGAGGGTGTTATGAAGCCATACTTTCTGACAGTAATTAGGTGACAGGGTCAGTTATCAACTAAGGGCACTCTTAGTTGATGGCAATAAAACACATGATCAGTATTCCAGCCATGCTCTCAGATAATAAGACATAGGATCAGAATACTACCCGACAATGAAACACAGCATCAGTATACCCAGACAACTTCTTGTTTCTGTGGGCTTAGTGTAGCGAGCAAAGGAGAATGGCTTTTCTTACCTGTCAAGGAATCCCGTAGAAATCACATGGTTTCCTTGGGTCTTCTTGATGAAAAGAGTCTGAGATTAAGAATTTGAAACTGATCCACTCTAAGGTTTTTCACAAATAAAGGGCTTGAGGTACTTAACCATCTCATCAGCAAGGTGAAAAATATTAACTACATATGCCCCAGGAGGTAATCTAAGATGCTCCAGGCTTGGCTCTTGCACTTGTTTGGCAAGCATCCAGCAATGTTTCTAAGAAATTATGATTCTCTAATGCACCGTGCCCCTGGTTTGGATTCAGGTCCTAGTCTCTATCTGGCAAGATGAGGCAAATCACTCAGCTACAGTGTTTTCTAGATGGATAATGTTTGGAGCAGGGATGGATGTTCCTTAGAGATGTTTCTTGGAATTATATTTTAGAGATGGGAAAGCAGACTTGGTTATAGAATTCTAGAATTTCCCCATGATGTGTGATGTGTTTTCCACATTTATCCTGTACACTTCTGATTTTTTCTTACCTGTTCTGATAATGTTTTTGTATTCTTGAGATCAGTGTGTCCATTCAGCTGAGCATAGTTGTCAGTCAAGTCTCTGGTGGGAGACAGGTGATACATTGAAAAATATATAATACTTTATAATATTTTTATTATATAAGTGTATAATCTCCAAGCATTTTGAGGAGAACTGAAAGTGGTGTCATCACACACCAGGACAAAGTTAAGGGACTCAGCAAGGAGCAGTGAAGCACACAAGCAGTAGCAACAGAGAGGAGGCTTTAAGCCACAGCCCTAAAGTGAGAAGAGAGGGACCATTGCTGCCCAGACCAGGACATCAGCAGCTCCTGGAGAGTTGAACTAAAGACTTGTCATACAAGAGCCCACCCACTTCCCACATCACAGCCCCCACACAGAGGAGTCTGGGTAAAGGGCACCATACCTGCCACCTTCCTCACGATTTTTTTCCAGTCTCTTGTTGGCGCCCATATTGTTAATGCAATCCAGTTACAAGCTTGTCTTAGGACTCGTTTCTGAGCCCTTTCTGAGCCTCCTTAGAGTCAAAAAGCAAGGCAGAGAAAAAGCAGATAAAGAATCTGCAAGTTAAGCAATGAACAGTTTGAGCTGTTACATTCATTACAGAGCAAATCAAACAGGATTTCATCAAAGGTTGCTTCTCTCTCCTTCAACTTTTATAATCTCCAAGTTAATTCTTTTCTCTTTTGAGACAGGCTCAATATGGAGCCCCAAATGGCTCAGAACCCAAAGGTCTCTCAGCTTCTTGTTTGTGAATGCCTCAGCATGCTTAACGTTTTCCAGTTAATTCTTAATGTGATCTGGTGGTCTTGTTCCAAAAGTTGTGCTTTTTAAAAAGCTTTGTTTTCAAGCTTTTTACAGGGAAGCACACAGAACTTAAGTATATATCTCAATGAATCTTCACAAATATAAGCACGCTATAAAATTCTCCCCTCAGATCAAGAAGCAAAATAACAGGCTCTACCTCCTCATACGAGACCGGTCATCCTACCTCTGGCAAAGAGATGAGCTGTGATGTTTAAACTTTATTTCATAAGTATTCTGCCTCATATATTCACTGGAATCTGTCATTTCCCCTAAACATATTTGTAAATCTCATCATATTGCCATGCAGAACTGTTTATTATTTTTGAATCATGGCTTTATTTATCTATCATTCTAATAGACAGTAGATTCTGTCTATTTTTGGCTTTTCTATTAAACCTGCTTTGATGTGTGTGTGTGTGTGTGTGTGTGTGTGTGTGTGTGTGTGTTACTTACTACGGATTGAACTCAGGGCTATATAATCACTCTACAACCCATCTGCACTCCCAGCCTCTTCTAGATGAGATTACTGTAAATATTTTTTTGATTTGCATTTACTTCTTTTTCTTTTTTTTTTTATTGGTTATTTTATTTGTTCACATTTCAAATGTTATCCCTCTTCCCAGTTTCCCCCTTATAAACCCCCAGTCCCCTCACCACTCCCCTGCCTCTATGAGGGTGCTTCCTCACCCACCCATCCACTCCTGCCTCACCCCCCAGAGCATTCCCTTACCCTGGGTCATTCAGCCTTCACAGGACCAAGGGGTTCTCCTCCCAGTGACGCCTGATAAGGCAGTCCTCTGCTACATATGCAGCTGGATCCATGGGTCCCCTCCATGTGTACTCTTTGGTTGGTGGTTTAGTCTCTGGGAGCTTTGGTTGGTTAATATTGTTGTTCTTCCTATGGGGTTGCAAACCACTTTAGCTCCTTTTATTTGACCCTTGGTGAATATATATGCTTCATTATAAAGGGCATTGATCTGGAAGAATTGCTGAGCCAGAGAGTGTGCATATGTGTCAGGTTTACTACTGGCTGCCAGATTTTCAAAGTTGTTTTTCAACGATGCTTATTCCCATTGACAATGGGTAAACTTCATCTGCTTACACCCCCAAAGGGAACTTTGGCTTTCTGTGGAGACTAATGATCTGAATACCTTTAGTGTATTTATTGGCCATTTGGACATCAACTATGAGCTTCTTGCTTCACTCTTTTTTCTATTTTAGGTAGTCCCCTGATTTCTTATCAACAGCATCATATATTCTGAGTCCGAGCCTTTTGTCGAATATAACTGACTATGTGTGAGGGCATGGTAGGTATGTGGACTGCATACTTTCTTTATTCTATAGTATTCTTTTGCAGAAATCTAATCATGTACTTTTATAAATCCTAAATTTGAATGATGAAATTGAATAGTGTTTTACATTTTGGTTAACATGGTTTGTATACATTTCAGGAAAATTTTCCTGCCTACCCAAATGTCATGTTATGTTCGCCTATGTTTTTAATTTAAGAACACAGTTTTCTCTTTCACATTTCCAGTCTCAATCCATCTAGCATTTATTTTTATACATGGTGTGAAGCAAGCAGTAAGATTTATTGCCTTCCTGGCTCTGTTCATAGAAAAGGGCATCCTTTCTTCTCTGAAGTGCCTATTTTTAATTTATTAGAGTCACTTTAAATTTATAAATTAGTTTGTGGAGCTTTGGCATTCAAGAACAGTGTTGCCTTACCATTTACTCTAGTCTTCTTGGGGATTTTCAGTAAACATTAATGTTTCCCACAGAAAATACCTAAGTTTTCTGATTATCATTTTCACAATCACCTGTGTAGAATAATATATATTTTCCCATTATATACTTATTTGTGGGCATATTACTTTTTTAGATAGACTTTACTTCTTCTTCTTCTTCTTCTTCTTCTTCTTCTTCTTCTTCTTCTTCTTCTTCTTCTTCTTTCTTTTTTTTTTTTAACTATTTGTTATTTGCAGTTGTTTCTTTGGGAGTTTGTAGCAGTTTTTTTCTTCTTCTACTTCTCATGTTCCACTGATATTTCTTTGAGCTAATTCTGGAAGAATTACAATCAACCACAGTGATAAATGATGTATTTGCATTTATACCTTCTGTAGATGATTTTTAGGCTTCTTTCATTAACCACTACTATGTTAAAAACTTGTCCACTAGTTTCATTTAAGAGACAGTTTTATAAAAAATTTTAAATGAGATTATTTGGCCTTTTTCCTAATTTAGTCTGGCTAATATTTATGCTATATTAATGACTTTGGTACATTTACACAATGGAGTACTACTCAGCTATTAAAAACAATGAATTTATGAAATTCTTGGGCAAATGGATGTATCTGGAGGATATCATCCTTAGTGAGGTAACCCAATCACAAAAGAANTCNCNNGATNTGCACTCACTGATAAGCGGATATTAGCCCAGAAACTTAGAATACCCAAGATACATTTTGCAAAACACAAGAAAACCAAGAAGGAAGACCATCATGTGGATACTTCATTCCTCCTTAGAATAAGGAACAAAATACCCATGAAAGGATATAGATACAGAGACAAAATTTAGAGCTAAGATGAAAGGATGGACTATCCAGATACTACCCCATCCGGGGATCCATCCCATCATCAGCCACCAAACCCAGATACTAATGCACATGCCAGTAAGAATCTGCTGAAGGGACCCTGATATAGCAGCCTCTTGTGAGGCTATGCCAGTGCCTGGCAAACACAGAAGTGGATGCTCACAGTCAGCTATTGGATGGAACAAGGGCCCCCAATGGAGGAGCTAGAGAAAGTACCCAAGGAGCTGAAGGGGGCTGCAACCCTGTAGGTGCAACAACAATATGAACCAACCAGTACCCCACGAGCTCGTGTCTCTAGCTGCATATGTAGCAGAAGATGGCCTAATCGGTCATCATTGGGAAGATGGTCTTGCAAACTTTATATGACCCAGCACAGGGGAAGGCCAGGGCCAAGTAGTGGGAATGTGTGGGTAGGGGAGCAGGGGCAGGGTGAGGGTATAGGGAACTTTCAGGATAGCATTTGAAATGTAAATAAAGAAAATATCTAATAAAAAAAAAGAAGAGAAAAAAATTAAATAGGAGAACTATCTGTTGTAAAGATATACAAAACAAGATTTTTCTACTAAAGAAGTGTATATTATATAATAATATATTAACATATATTTAGCATTTAATATATTATTAGCATATTATATATGCATATATTGATAGGCATGTAAGAAAATGATCACAGGCCCACTTTTATTGCACTTAGACATAGACACCTAGTCTTCCACCTTGGTTTATATCCATTCATGTTTACAAATGAACAACAATGAAATCAGCATGTATTTCCTTCTTTTTAATAATCACCCCATCATCCCCGTAACAAATTTATCAGGAGTTACAATGTTTTTCTTAGATTTCTCTATTGATGAATTCCTATGAAGGTAGTGTTCCATGCTTCCTTATTTTCCATTTCTAAACTCTATTTTGTCCTGGTCACTGTTTCCCCTAAGTCTCCTCATTCCATTTTTGTGTCATAACACTATTGTCTCATTGCAGTTGCTGCTCTGGTATGTGTCATTTTTGTGATTCCTTCCCAGTTCCTTCTGAGCCACATAGAATTATATTTCAACTCTCTCTGCTCTCCCAGTCTATGTTTTCTGATTCCTTGTAGTTCTTTGAATGACTCGATTAATTCACTGGGTTACTTTGAATTCATGGCAATGATCTTGGCTAAGATTTTCATCTGCTTGCTGGCAATATTTTCTCCTAGCGATTATGGCTTTGTCCTATTATTTGTTTTTCCCATTTCTTTCTTTTTAAAGCATTAAAAATAAAATGATTCTTGGCTGCATTCTTTCCTAATCTAACTCATTCTTGATTGAGGTGATGAATTGCATTTGTATCAACTATTTTCACAATGCCTACATGAGGCAGTACCTGGACAATGTATCTGGTGGAGATTTATTTGTGTGTGAGTTATTTAGCTTTTATTTGCCCTCCTGGATGTACATAAACCACCAGCTTTTCAGCAGTCAAAGAGGACTATAATTCAATCTGTTTTCTAGACTCACCTATACACTACTTTGTATAACAATGCTGTGTCTCACTCAATCTGTATAGTCAAATTTGTATTAAAACAAGTTCAGTCTCCAATTCACTTATTGTCTTTCTAGAGTTACGGAAAAAAAATCATACAGAGTATTCTTTTTTTTTTTTTTTTTTTTTTTTTTTTTTTTTTTTTTTTTTTTTTTTTTTTTTTTTTTTTTTTTTTTTTTTTTTTTTTTTTTTTTTTTTTTTTTAAGATTTATTTATTATATGTAAGTACACTGTAGCTGTCTTCAGACACTCCAGAAGAGGGAGTCATATCTTGTTAGGGATGGTTGTGAGCCACCATGTGGTTGCTGGGATTTGAACTCTGGACCTTCGGAAGAGCAGTCGGGTGCTCTTACCCACTGAGCCATCTCACCAGCCCCCATACAGAGTATTCTTAAACAGGATGGTCATATATAAGGTAAAGCATCAAGGGATGATGATTACCATAAGATTAACAACAAACAGGGATCCAGGATTTTAAGAAAAAAAAAAAAGGAGTGGGTGGAGCATGTGAGTCAGACAGCTAGAAGAACTGATCTCCCAATACCATCTGTGTCTTTTGTTAACAGGCTGCCAATCTACATCTTAATCATTTTTTTTTCTTCTTTGCTAATATTTTCTTAGGAGATTACCTCTAGCCAAAATCAGTTTGAGGCTGAAGGCAAGGAAAGGCACTTGGGTCAAGTGCTCCATATTGCTTAACTGACCTCAGGTCCAAGCAGTTTGAAGTACGTTCAGGGAGGAACAGACAGTAACTGTTAAGCTGAGCAGTAATTTTAGTTTTGAATTTCAGGGTTTGCCGTCATCTTCATTAGATCAATAGGTCTTGGGGGGAGATAACATGGGAAACTTTGGGATAAGTGTGCACAACTTCCTCTTCTTGGGAAATTATTGTTCTTTTTCATTTTTGTTGACTTTGGTACTATACCCTACATACTATTTTGTGGATGTCTAAGAGTGATGAAAGACGATGTATTTATTATTGTATGAGATGACTGTCAGGAGGCTAAGGAGGACGGAATGCTCTATCTTACAAATGTGGCTCAGCATGAAAATGATTTGAGAGAATATTTCAGGACATGAAATTGACTTATGAGAGGCAGTGTTCTAGATGGCATATGATGCTGGCTTAGATCTGTGTAACTACTAAAATGGTGAGAACTGTCTGAACTGAGAAACATGCCACAGAGAAAGAGGGGCCCAATTTGTGGGTTGAACATGAGGGGTGAACGTGTTCAAGTATGCAGATAGTGACTCCACTTAAGAAGCTGATCCACAGCAAGGGATCTATCACAATCAGCTGACTTCTTTCTTCTTACACATTTCCTCATGTTTATAGAAATTAAGAAAACACGTGTAAAGGACTATCATCACTTTAAAACAAATATAATGTGACAGGCAGGTCAATGTTTTTAAAATTACCAATAGCAAATGCCTTAAAGCTTTATTTCCTTCCAAAGTATAAAATATTTGATAGAATCTTGGTTCACATAGTATATATTCTTTGTGTAGACTTGGGGCCTCATGAGCTTTCTCCCTGTCCACTTTGGCATGGCTATTGATATCATTCATGTTTACCTCATGTTTAGGGAGTCATGTTGGTGAGAATTTATTGCTGTAGCCTCTGACATTTCTAGGAGATACAGTCTCATAGAAAGCTCCCTGATGCTCCGGCATCACCCATCTTACTAAATGCTCCCTGAGGCTTACCTGTGAGATTGTTTGGTAGATGTATCATTTGGGACTGTGTTCTACATATAACTCTGTATGTTGTGTATTATTCATTGGTGGTAGTTTTCTGTAACCACCTCCATCTGTTGTAAAGAGAAGTTCTCTTAATGAGGGGTGAGAACTACACTTATCTGTAGGAATAAAGACAAAGATTTAGAGTATATTAGGGGTTATGCCCATTTAGTAAAGTGGTTGTAGATTTTCTTTGAATATCCATGATGTCACTAGAAGTCATATCATCAATTGATAAAAGGAAAATGTTATGATTATATTATGATCTCAAAAGTAAAATATATCCATTTATTTTCTGTTCATGTGTGTATAGATGTCGGTCTGCACATGGGTGGAATTCTGAGGACAATTTGCAGGGTCAGTTTTATTTATCTTGCAGTCAAAGTGTGTGGTGACTTCAGTAGGATCTTACTATGTAGTAACAGTGGGTAACCAATGGCAATGGCAGTAACTTATATTGTCTTGGAGACCTCTTTATTGTCCCTAACCAATAAACTGTAAGGATACATCCCATACTTTATACTGTCATGTTTCATTTCCCATGTCTTCGAGAAGCAATACTGTCCACCCATACAGGCTAATTTTGTTTCAGCTCTTTTTTTTTTTAAAGTTATATTTTGAAAGAGACGATATTCTTAGTAGTTACACCAAAATGTTCAAACTATGCTAGCCTATTAAATATTGTATTGAATAATATAATGTTATACAATATGGTTAATCTACCAATTAGTAGAGTCATTTCCATGTCAATGTGCTTTTGAATGCAAAATTCAATGACAAATTAGGCTTAGAAATTTCTGTTTTTGTTGGTATTCTTATAACATTTTTCTTTAATGAAGTGACAACCTATCTTTGTGTGCGCTTACATAATAAATCTTAATGGACACAATAAAGGGGTTAATATTTCTTTTTTCTTTTTTTTCCTCTTTTGTGTTTGCTTGGTTAACTAGTAGAGACAATGCTCTACTTTTCAAAAATTCTTTTTAAGTTATTTGTACAAGATGTTTAAGATAACCCTTACCTCTCAATCAATCAATGCTGAAAAGTATCCCAAAGGTTAACATGCATTTAAAATAGTGCTCTCATGAGGTGCTGGAGTGGAAGTCATGCTGAAGTGTGTTGAAGGGAGAGTGGGTAAAGAAAAGCGGGAAGACAGCTCTTTCTAGGAGGTAAAAAAGAAAAAAAGTTAGCCCCTTTTTTGAGTTTTAAGTACTATTATACATAAAAATCTTTTACTGTGGAAATCCAAGGCTGAGATAAGAGAGTGACAGTTAACCTGTCATTTTTCAGCCACTCTAGGTGACCCTTTCAGAATCACTGAAGAGCAGGGACCTGCAAATCGCTGTATGCAAGAAATATGTTTGTAAAAGAAATGTGTGGGTAGCTTTTATTTAAGACTAAAATATTTTGACAAACTCAAACCCCAAGTAGAAGCACTGTCACTAAATTTAGGTCTATACATTGAGATGTAAAGTGGCACTAATCACATATTCCATTTGTCAAAATCCTTGGCAGACTGGATTAGTAAACTAAGAAGGCATAAAAGAAGAAAAAAGTGTCTGCCAAGGGAAAAATAGATGGTTATAAACATAGGTTTTTATCTGTAGATTCAAGTGTTTTCACTAAACATTCCAAGAAAGGAGAATTTAGAATCTCAGTAAAAGGCTTTTTAAAATGAAGCTAAAATAAACATGAAAAAGACAGACCATGCAAATAAAGCAAAATGGGGGATATCTACTGATTTTTTTCAATCTCTTATAATTTTATTGAATTTGAATGCAGCTCTAACTTGGAGATATTAGGAAACTTAACTTAGGATTTATTTTTCTGATTGATATTCAGCTGGAAAGGTATGTCATACATTATTTAAATAAAGAATAATAAATCCATTTGAAAGGGATAGATCAAACTCATACAGATATGTATTATTCTCCCAGAACTTCAGACTCCAAAGGCAGCTAGAAGACTCCAGAGGTTGACAGTTCATTTTCCTGCACATATAGCTCTCCAGTAAGATGGCTTTTGTGTCTTATTGGTTTCTCCACCACGTTTTGATTCAATGCTTTCCGCTGTATATCTTCAATATTCCACTTATTAGGAATTATCAAACATCGATCAGGTACTAAATAAATTTAACACCATAAATAAGAAATTTTATTTCTGTAAGGAGACACAGTGTTGGGTGAACCGAGCTTAAGGGCTTTGGGACTTGAGGAGGGGTATTTGAACAGAACCATGAAGTTATGTAAATTAAGTAGAGGGAAGTGTCAAAGTAGAACACTTTGGGAAATGGAATCAGACCCTACAAAGATGTGAGTTTGTCAAGAGTGTAAGTTTCAGATGTGCCACATGTCTCAAGTAAAGGGTGTGAGGCAGAGTTGGGTAGAAGTGGATGAGGTTAGAGCAATACTCTTCAAAATGTCTTTTGAGGGAGATTAGTTTTGTGAGAGAAAACTTTCCAGTTACAGGTAACTTTAAGTAAGCAAAGTAAATTATAGAATTATTTCTTTTCTAGAAATTTGGAAGCTATTATAAGAATTTTTTAATTTTCTTTTTAGTTTTAATTGAATATTTTATTTCTCAAAGGATAATTGTATTGGGTTTTAAATTGTTGTGTTAAATATATCTAAATAATGGTGAATTAATTTTATAAAGAGTAAAAATAAATAGATCCTTTACATTCAATGTGTTAAAACTTTGGGAAAGCAGGAAACATTTTTATTTGTTATTCTTCCCTCAGTGTTCTGCCCTTGAAGCACTCATGTGCTGAGATGAATCACCATGCTAGGATTAATTAGTTTTATCTTTGAGAACATTGATCAGATAATAGTATCATACCCCAGAGACCTGAGAGTAAAGGGCTCATAATACTCTTAGGATTTAAGTTGAAGTTCAGTACTCACATCCTGATCACTTGAGCAACTTTTTTTTTTTCTATTCTTTATTTTTTTTTAATTATTTTCTTTATTTACATTTCAAATGCTATCCTGAAAGTTTCCTATACCCCTCCCCCCACCTCTGCTCCCCTACCCACCCACTCCCAATACTTGGCCCAGGCCTTGCCTTGTGCTGGGTCATATTCACTTGAGCAACTTACTCAAACCATCTCTGTGACTTTATGGCACAAGGAAAATAATGGCTACTTTAGGACAATGTGGTAAGTATTAGCAATCCTCATGATGATAAAATGCCTTAAAAACTTAGTGCTAGACAACACAAAGTAAACAAGCATGCAGGAAACAAAGACAAGCTTGGGATTATGCCCAGAAACATCTAGAAAATGTCCTTTGAGGGGCCAGGCCTCTTAATGTGTCAACTCACAGTTATCCTGAAACCTGACCCCAAAGAATGTTTTATGTTAGTAGCCACTGACAGTACACAGAAGTTGTATTCTGTGGGGAATACTGAGAAGTATGGAGCTAGCCTGGGTAAAAAGGCTGGCGGGACATTTTAATAGAGTTAAAGCTGGAGAATGAATTACACCAGAGTTTGTGTTAGACCTGTCCCTCACAGTTTGAATAGATGGCAGTGTTGGAGGCTCTAGTAGAAAGGAGTGAAATGGAGACAAGCATAAGGAGCTGCTGTGATGTTTCAGAGCATGGTGGAGTAGGAAAAAAAAATGTAATGGGAATCCTTGATAAGCAGATAAAAGCTTCAGGGACCAAAGAGAACTTCAGTTGGGTGGGCAGTCAAGGAGGAAGAGTGTAGCATAACGTTTGGAGCACCATTTGGCTGAGGATGACATTACAAGCCACACTTTATGAAGTTGAAGGCAATGCCTGGAGCATAAACTTGCTGACTGAAACACAGGTCCTTGGTAGTCATTTTCTATCTCCAGTCTGTGTTAGGCTATGTTCTCTGAAAACATCAGCACAGCCCTGGCATTAGATGGTTCCTCTCTGGGGCATGGTTACCAATGAAATCATTTGATCCCTTCTTTGCCTTCTTCATTCAGGGATTGTCAGCTGAAGGACATTTACAGACTTGAGAAGATTTCCTCTGAGACACTTTAGAGATTCAAGGTGTCTTATCTGTTTCTAACAGCTGTTTATTCTCCCAGGATTCTTAGCATTTTATTTGCAATCCATTCCTTAATCAATAAAATTCCATCACTCTCATGCTCACTTCAGGAATTAAAGGTGACAATTTTGCTTTTGCTTTGGACAGTCTCTTCAAATCTTTCATACTTTGATCATATTCTTGTGAACATCTAGCTAGTGTCTGTTAGGGTAACTGTTGTGGTAGTTGACCAGTTGTCCTGTTGTTTCTGGTAGTTAGGATATGTTGCTGTCTGTGCTAAAACTAAGAATGTCCTATGCAAACTGGGGTAGTTGCTAAACTTAAGGTTCCTTGTTTAAATTGTTCACTACTATCTCCTAGCATGGTGCCCATTACACTCTACCCTTTAAATATTTTAAGTGAATATATATATATATATATATATATATATATATATATATATATGTGTGTGTGTATACATATATATGTGTGTATATATATATATATTATAATTGCTTATTGTGATATAGTGTTATACTCATTTGATCTGTGAGAAATTTCCATTTCAAGAGGTTACCATCTGTCTAGTGGAAGTCAGAGTCAAGATTTGAACCTGGATATGTCTGATTTCAAACTTGTGTTAATTCTAGATTGCAACACTTTTTCTGTAACCTGGCATCATCTACCCGCTAAGATAGTGGGTTAGCTCTGAGCCTGGGGAGCTCTCAGAGACAGGCTCCAGGGGATTGGGAAATGTTAATAGAGTCTAGCACTCTGTGAAGTCTCAGTAATAGCTACTACTCTCCTCTCTCCAGGGCCTTCCTCCCCAGGGAAGCTTGTTATCTACAAGACACATGAATTTGTTAGAAAGAGAAAATTCTTAACTATCAGCATGAGCTAGAAATCAGGTATTTGTAGTAACTTTTATCTCCATGCACACATCATAAAATGTATTACTTTAATAACTCTGAACCTTCTTGTACTCCTTAAATAACAGCCTTTATTGCTGGAATTAAGAGGGTATAAGGATCAATGGCACACTTTCTCCTGTGTGTTTATGTAAAGATATTTTCACGATGGAATCTGTGCCTTCCACATTTTCCCATGACCATCTTATGAAAATAATCAATTTGTGACACCTACCATAGAGTAGACAAACTCCCCCATCTAAACCCTCTCAGTAGTTTAGATTTATAATGCCATGCTGAATTCTTCTAATAGAATATTATCATCAGATTAGTTCCTCATGTGGCAGCTATTATTCTAGCACAATAAACAAATGTTGCTCATAATTGTAAATTGTATTGTGATTAATGAATGTGTCATCTTGGCTCAGCAGTAACACATTTGCTCTTTGTTTAATCAAATTTCAAAGAAGGATGAAGGAATTATGATAAGATACCTACCAGAGATGAAACTGGCATAGAGTTTCAGGTCAGCACACACTTCTCTTTCTGTACAAGAGCAGTGTTCAGGACATGAATGGTTTGTGGAGTAAGAAATTATTGTGGGCTGAAATGTATATGAGGCCACACATCCATCATCAAGTACATAATCTGATGTGAAGGTATCTGCCCAATATTATAAAACAATAAAAAACTAGCCACCAACCAGCATCAAATACCTTGTCTACTATATTCTTAACTTTTTTCTCTACTTGCCACCATTTTGCTTCCCTCATGCACAAAGTGGAGGCAACTTCTCCAGTTGGACTTGGTTTAGAGGTTAAATTTTTTAAATTGTGGTCATATTATAGTTGATACAATGTTCACCAGTAAAAATGACAGCTTAATGTAGAAACCTATAATTGGTTATAAAAATGCATTAGGAAATATTTCCGTGAATAATTTAAGGCCTTGCTTTCATAATACCAAGTCAAAACAAAGATGACCTTTGCTACTAGAAATCAAACTGTGTTGAAATGTTTATTTTGGGAAGAAATTTTCTTACTTTTATCACTATGTATAATGTTGGCATTAAGCAGCTATTGTAAACATCTAGTGTGTCAGAATGTTGGGACCAATATAAAAATCATTGCTTAAGAAACTCAACTCAGTGATCAACAAACTTATTACACCTGTCCTGTTTCCTTTAAAAGTATCTCTGCAAAATTTATATTCCATGTATCCAAGTAATAAATGCTTTCAGAGAAAAAAATTATTTCACTTCATATTCATCAGACAGGCAGGTACATTAACAAATCGTTTGGAATTTTACATATCTACTGATTTACAAATTGCTCTTAAATTTGAAATATTCATATAAAGAACATATGAAGATTTCTAATGAGATATGAAAAATAAATTAATGTGACAAATCTCAAAGTGAGAGATTAATGTATTATTCCTCATGTTTGATAGAAGGAATAATATCTCACTAATTACCAAAATTTAATGATCCATTCTTACCATCAATTATGTGCTATTGTTGCCACCAGTTAGGAGAGAGTTCAGTACATGAGTCAGATGTGCGTGGCTAAACACAGGCATATTAGCAGCATCTCCCCAAACAACAGAATTTTGTAGCATTTAAAATCTTGTTTCAATTGCTCTCATAATATTATGAAAACCTAGGGAATACTTGTCATTCTGAATATTTAATATTGTTTTTGGTATCTCCCTTATATGCAAAACATGAACAGAAACACATTAATTAAATTGTATCTGGTTTCCATCTAAGGAGAAATAGCAGCTGCTAGGGAGGAGCTCTGAAAGAAAGAAAAGAGAGCACTTCTATTCATGCAAGCAGGCTCTTAGTAGCCTTGGCCAAGTGTGGGATGAAGGTAGGAAGGTATAGGAGCTTCTGTTGTCTGCTAAAGAAGGGGTAGGATTTAAAGTGCAGAGTGCATGGGGACCATCGTTGTAAAGTAAATGATCATTTTATTAATGGGAATACTTGGAAAGACAGAAGAGAAATGGAACCTTTAGACCTTCTAAAACTGAAGACTAAATCTCAGGAAAGGGTTTTGAAAATCAAAAACTGATATGTGATTCATACTATGTTAAAAACCAAACATCTAGTTTGCAATGGTGTGGAAGTTCCCAGGAATGTTGTGTGAGGCTGAAATACTTTGCAGGGGCACATGTCTATGGTTTAGGGGATTGGGTGATATCATGGACTAGATATTTGAACTAGTACATTTTCTGTATCTAACAGCATGACGTCCTCTGCCATATTACTATGCAACAAGTTGTCCATCTTCAGAAGCCAAGGGGACATTAGAACCATGTTCTTAGTCCATAAACATGTAAACATTTGTTTACAAACTACCTAGCTCTAAGTTGTTAGCTACAGCATCAAAAAAGGGACTAAGTGGTAGGTTCCTCTATATTTTCTTTAATTTTAAAAATATGGATTTTAAGCCTTTCATATAGAAACGGTCTCTTTTGTTAATGTTACTCATATTCATTTGGTTTAATAAAAGCATGATTCAATTACAAAAGATTTATTTCACTCTGTTTTAGATATAAAAATATTGAACACAGTCTTTTTAAAAGCCCTGGATGTTGTGCAGTGATTAGCAGTTACTGGGGTAGCATGTCTGCCTGGTAAATGAGCTGAATTTGAATGATTGGGTATTTCTCACTAATACCACAGCGTCAAAGCATGCTGGATCATGAAAAGACTCACTAAGGATGAAGTCAAGCACACTGTTGACTTGGGGGCAGGAAGAAAATTGTGTGTTTTATTTGCCACCTTTCAGAATCATTTGAGGCAGACCCCACATTACCAAAAGAACCTGAACCCCTGACTCTCTTGGCTAGGTACTTCTAGAAATATATATATATATATATATATATATATATATATATATATATA
>NC_034594.1:46173741-46183183 GCF_900095145.1 Mus pahari
ATATATATATATATATATATGTATATATATATATTTACTTTTGGAAAGAACCTTGACCTTTTGTCAAGGTCCTGGTAGACTGTCTTTTTTGCCATCTCTATTAAACTGTCTTTGGTAATATCAGCCCAGCTCTTAGCCCTCACTAATTGCTGTCCAATCCATCTATTGTTTCCAAATATTCTGGAGGATAAATTGCTTCCCAATCTGATCTGGTTAAATATCAGTCTCTTTGAAAGAGGTGCTCTTTGAAGCTAGCTTTTGAGATTTATCTTTAGCTCAGAAAGGGTCTTCTTAGCTCTCTCATCCTTAGCTCTGTCAAATTCTGTCTAATCTGTAGTTTAGTTGTTGGCTTGATGGAACTACCAGCATGCTTTCAATCCTCAGCACGATCTTTGCATCATTCCTGCAATGCTGGGGGACAAAGACAGTGGCACACTTGGTGAGAACCCATGTCCCTTCTCTGCACATGGAGTGCTGTTTGGAAGTTTTCTCATTTTGCTTACCAGTTTAGCCATAAAGCCTCTCTCTTGCTCATAAGTGACCTGGGACAAGGGCATTGGAAATCCATTTTACTTTGTTGATCCTGCAGTATGTCCTTTATCTTTTGAGAGAGGGCTTGTAGAACAAAGGAGTCTCGAAGTGCTCAAAGGAGTCTCAAAATGCTCAGCCACTGTCTTTGTGGAATAGTTTCTGCAACAGAAAGCTCCAGAAAGAGAGGTCCTGGTTGCTTGCTCTACAACTAGCAGTTCATATCTGAGAGCTGGGTGTGTGTGCAGTGGGGCAGAGCCCTGTCCTTGCCTAGAAGTCAGCCTTTATTACACTGAGCTGGGAGAAACTCAAGTAATAGTGCAAAATACTATACTTTCTTCTTTCTTGCTCAGATTTCGTAAATATTTCTACATGTACTGGATGACTAGGAGTGGCCAGTCATTTTAAATGCTTCAGGTTTCTCTTCAATTATTTTTGGTAGTCACGGTTGTTTCATGGGTTTCAGGGTACTGTTTCACGATACTGTTGACAATTCGACTGAAGCCATTCTGAAGTGTCTCTCTTGAGAAGAAAGTGCAGTCTTTGCACATGTCAGTTTGTTTAGGACAAGAACAGAAAAAGCTACGAACTAAAAAAGAACAAGGTCAGAACACCCACGAAGGATCAAAATCAATTTTTTTTTTGTGTCGTACTTTTTGCAACAGAAATCCACTGGCAGTAGACTGCTACTGAAGTATTTAAAGAGAAGAAAAATAATAAACTCAGTGATTTAGCTCAGTCTGTATGCATCCTGAGAAACCCATTGGGTCAGGTCTCACATGGGGCAATGCAGGTACTTAGGGATAAGACTTTGTGTTCTTGTCCAAACCTTGAAGGAGGGAGCGTCTTCTCCTATACTCTGCATGGTTGTTACAGAATCATTTCTGTGCTGCTGTGGGACTTAGGCCGTCTTTCATTTGCTGCTGGCTGCTATCTGTTCTCATCAGTGGTACCTTCCACAGTTCCCTGCTACATGGGCTTCTCTCCCAATCCACTCACACTACCGCTGCTCACTTTAATGCTGGCAGGAGCTTTCTCTCTCAAGTTGTTTTGATCAGAAGAAGCACATGTCATATAAGATAATGGTCCAAGTGTCATCTCCTTTGCTATACAAAGGGAAGGGCATGGCATTTCATCATCTCAGCCATGATCTGATACACTCAAACTCTGCTTACACTGGAAGGGATGGGGTTAACTCAATGTCAGGATATGGGTTTTTATTCAGTTTCAGAACAGACAGTGGTGGGTTGCTAGCACAGCAATCCATTCAGGCAGAAGAGCCTGCTGGTTGTTTTCTTCTTAGACTCTCTGATGCTGAATCTCCTCTCTCAGGACAATGCCTCAATCTTGGTGTATTTGCTCTGTCGTCTCTGATAGGAATCATAACATCAAATTACAACATCCATTATTTATCTTCCATTTCTACTTTACATTCTGGTGGCTTCTTCCTCCAAGGAGCCTGGCACAACCTTAAAAAACTTTCAGTTCTGTATTCAATCTTCAAAACCATAGAAGGGGAACTTCAGGAGAAGAAAGGTGGAAAGAAGCAGGCTGGGTGAGCCTAGGGAAGGAGTTAGGAGACAGATGCGAGCCTTCAGGAAAGGAGGAGCCTAGGAACAAGAGAACAGCAAGGGGAAATGCTCATCCTTTGATACTGTTCAGTAGCAAATAAAAAAGGGAATGTTATCAGCTTGGCTGCTTATCCAGATTCCTATTTTAAAATCTCCAGCTAATTAGTTAATGGAAAGCTAAAAAGGAGCTTTTTCAATTTGCAAGGACCATTCTAGGCAGAGACACTACCAAGATTAACACACGGGGCTTCATGCTGCAGTCTGCCGTGGCTCTAACTAAAAATTACTGAGGCAGCTCATGACTTATCAACCTGACACCAAAAGGGAATTACTCTTTAATGTCTTCTCTAAAAGATGTTTCCCCCTTTCTGTCCACAAGGCTCTACCTTTCTCTGTGTTGTGAGTATCTGTTGGCACCAAAGCTGCCACCGCTTTTGATTTCCAGTATCTGATGGATGATCATCTTTCTAAGCAGGCAGAAGTTACCAATAAAATTGACTCTAATGGGTGCTTGGGGTGTTGTTATTATACAACTGTAGACAATAAGCCAAGAGGAGAACAGCTGATGTACATCTTGAGATCTAGATAAGAGGTGGTGCTAAGGGCTACAGTTTAGTAGAAATTATATTTATAGTACTTATTGTATGTGTGGTGCCTTAGTTGAGCTGGCAAGAGCTGGCAACAGCGTAACATTAAGGAAGCCATGGATCGAAAGCTTACAGCAATGTTAAGTGCATCCTTATGTGGTCATCCTATGACCACAACCTGTCTTCTAGTTTGCCTGTACCTGTCACTGACACAGGGATGGCTTACAAAGTAGAAAAACTTGTTCATACAGACATCTGCTTATCTTTTTTTGTTGAACTTTTTTCCTTTGGCTTTTAGAATTAATTTCCAGGGCAGGCAAAATGACTCAGCAGGTAAAGGCTCTTTCTTGCAGGCCTGAAAACTGGGGTTTAATTCTCAGAACTCACAGGGTAGAAGGAGAAAACTGACTCCCACACATCGTTCTCTGAAGCCCTCACACAAGGACTGGCATGATCCTCCTTTCTTCTCCAAATAATAACATGAAAAAGAAAGTAAACACATAGGAACCTTTTCTGACCTACTAACATGTAAGTATTTCTCCCTGACCCATATTTGCAGCTCTTGCTTTAGCCACCATGAAGGAATTATTGGACATATCCTCCATTGTAATGTTTTAAACATAAGGCTCCCTTCACTGCTAATACTTTCCCTTTATTTTCTTGACTTTAATCATGGTTCTTAACCCATATTTCATTTTTTCCACCTAGCTTTCTAGGATAGAAGCTTTCTGAGAGAATGTCTTTGTGCTTACAACCCCAGGCTTATTGTTGAATACTCAGTAGGCTTCTTTGTCTACTTCTTGGGCCATGTGATGAATATGAGTATTTTAGAGCACCAAATAACTGTCACCTGTTAAGTGTACGTATGGAGTGTGACCATAGGTGTGTCCTTAACCTTAACTTAAAATTATGTATATGTTTAACCCTTGATTCTAAGACAGGGGTTCTTTAGGCCACATTGAAAACATGGATCTATATTTATGTGTCCTTAAGTAATATTTCATTTCCCTCTTACTTCTTCTAAGGCAAAATGTAAACTGAAACTTTAAGGAGATTTTTCCAGATGTAAAAGTCGTTTCTATGCAGACTCATTTTCATTTTGATACAATCAAAACTGCTATTAACTAGATCATCATTCAAAATAAGGAATCCCAGAATGTCTAGTACCCCAGGCTTGTACTTTGGTAAGTGTTCTGCCCCATCCCATCCCAATTCTGAGAGCCAGTATTCTTATTGCTATAGGACTGTGATTTTTAGGTTCCATCCACCAATATGAAATTCTGTTATGCACTGGACTCATTACAAGTAGCCCTTTTCATGTCTTCCGGGCTACAGGCAAGAAAGAACTTGTAGTGAAAGTCCGATAGCATATATTTGGTTGATGCAATTGAAGGAAATGCAAGGCTGTCTCTAATACAAGCCTGCTGTGCAAACATTTCCAATATGTCCCTGTGATGCTTTCTGAGAAAATGAGCTGAGTCTAAAAGGCTTGCTTGAAGTTGATAGTGTGCTATCCCAGTGCACTGTATACCACCTCCTTCTCAACCCCCTTTTCCCTTTGCATTTCTTACTAAAAATGACACCTCTTGTGAGAAGGAAGGCAGCATCTAGCATCACTTTCCTCTTTCCTTTGCCGTTGTAGTTGGTGAAGCCAAGATAGGATCCTCAGGAGACCAATCAAACAGGATAATCAGCCTGCCCAGCCTGACCCAATTAAGTTTAATTAGTTGTTGTTTTTTAAAAATCTTTAAATTTCCTACCCAGGTGGATTTTATGGCTTTTATTAAACAATGCAGAAAAGCTGAATCTTTGGAATTAGTTGGCCTCTCAGGTGCTCTCTGTCGGTAATAAAACTACAGGAACTCTTCAAGTCTCCATAAGGAAGCCAAATGATACTGAAAAACATTTGGCTCTGCCTCTCTTGGGCCCCCTCCTTTAAGTAGAAAGCATTCTTGCTTTGTTTTAAGGAGAAGCGATATCACCCGCTATTCTCAGACAAGATTGACAGTACTCAATTGTGCAACATGGCCAAGTAACTCTCACCGCTCAGTTGATGCTATTTCAAAGTTTTCTGTCCGCTGGAATTTAGAAGGACAAGTTAAAAATACAAGCTCTGAAGAGGGCTTTACAGAACTCATGAACAATCTAGAATGGAAACCAAATTAGATGAATTCAATAGAGATGCAAGTCCTAGCAGGAAAATACCTCAATGAATTGTCTTAGTCTACTTTTTCTTGATAGTAATGCAATGCTACAGGCTAGGTAAAATATCCTCTTAGGACAGTTTTACTTTTGCTAATGGTTTTGCTAAGTTTGAAGGTTATCATTCAGAGCTGGCCTTGTTACAGAGGACTGAGGTTGTACAGATGCCAAAAAACAGTTACAAATTTGTGTCCAGTCCCTCTCTTTGTAAAGGCATTCAATGCTCAGTCCTGGGATCCCACACTGATGACTTTAATCTTCTGCTTCACAAAGATTCAGTGTCTAAATATCACAGCTCTGTCGAGTTTTTAAGTTCTTAACATTTCAAAATGGGATGAAACTCCAACGTGAGATTTAGTAGAGATAAATACATTCAAATTGCAGCAGACATCTTTAATAATGCAGCAAGTCTCAGCAAATGACTGTGCCAAGACTATTTAATATTAAGCTGTTTTGCATGTCATCTTATAGGCATATTTATTAGATGCTAAGTCACTTGAAACATTCTTAATTTGTGTAATTCTTAACAATACTGTGAAGTAATTTTTATCCCCCAAATTATGGGCATCTAGTTCCCTATCAAAGGATCCCATGATTCTCTCCTTGGTTCCCTTTTCTGTCCATCCTTCTTCCTTTTCCTCTTTCTCCACTTTAGTTTGTGCTTTTCTAAGTTCTTTCCATCTCTCACCTTTCTTTCTCTTTCATTTCTCCTTCTCTTTCTCTCTTTCCTTTGCTAACTCCTTTCTCTTCATTTTCTTTACCTCTTGTTCCCCTGCTTCCTCACCCACTATGTCAGGCTCCTCCTCCTTTTCTATACATGTATGTTACCTGTGAAGATTGTGAAAACAAGGATTTGCTCATTTCTGAATCCTTCATTTGAGAGGTCTTGGTTGGAACTCAAAACTGTGCATTTCTGAAAAGTTCTTTAGTGATAATAGCTTCTGCTGCACCAAGGACTATACCGAACGAGTCAGTTCTTTAACTGATGTGATGTTCAGGTTCCTGCTTCCAAAATTAAATCAATATGACTTTAGATAGAGCTTAGAATCTATTTAGAAAATTGCCTGTATTGTCCCGCATAATTTTGATCATCATTCCATATGATAGAAATTGGCTTTACAAATTCTCAAAAATGAATATTTGATAGCTTTTCTGATGCAATAATCTGATATTAATACTATCAATCAAAATTACTTTCAGAACAAAAAGAACTGAAGCTCCCAAATTGGGTAATCCCCGAGCTGTGTGTGTTGCAGGCACGGTGAGTTATGGATGTAAGATGACTTGGAAAGCCCAAAGGACTACAATCTTTTCACCTGATTTAAGCAACTTCTTTGATATTATGTCCAAGACAATTGCCTTTGGAGCTTGTTCTTTGCTTCTGCTATCTCTTGCACTATTGAGCTATTTCCCCCTGATACATATTAAATGTGACTTAGTTACCTCATCTCTGGGAAGACATACAAAGAATTAAAGAAATACTTTGCCATTGTCTGGGAAATAAGTAGTTGTCAGGTGTCAAGATGTAATAACTGACAGACTCAGGGCCAAGGCCAGGGGCACACAGACAAAAACACTTTTCATTTCTACATTTGACAATAATATGCTCAGTAGCATTTGATAGCTCCTATGACCAAGAAGCATGCTCTGTCTTGCCCATGATACCTGGCCCTTTCTTATCTCATTGGCAGCTTCTTCATCCAAGTCTCCTTTGCTGCGTCATCTCCCCCAGTTTCTTGGTGTTGAAACACTTCACATTGGTATATACTCACATCTTTTGTCATTTACATTCAATCTAAATCATATCACCCAGATACATCTTGAAATTGCAACTCTGTCCACATTTATATATGCAGTCGGGGCATTCCAATGAACTTAATAGCTATATTCAACTCCCAACATAAAGTTTATTTTAATGGCTTACTGTTCCCTTTTCCTTTCCATGTTCTTACAGGATCTTTGTGGCCTTCTAGAAATAGTTTCTCTTCCATCCTTTTCCATGCCAGTAAATTGGATTTCTGTAACCCAGTAGCTGTAAAAATGATGGGTCATTCTAGTTCCCATTTAGCAACCCTGTGAGTGCAATCATCAAAAATATTTCTCATCACACCTACTTTCCTACAAGTTACATTGTTTCTTTGCTAAACTCTGAAATAGGTTCCTAACTGATTTCTTCCCATCATCCTTAAGACTGCTGGTATTTGTGCACAGAGCACTTTTAAGGCATGGTTTGACCACATCAGGTTTTGCTTAGAATCTTCCATTTCTGTCTCTGCTTCACATGGTAGTCCCTGTCACACTCATTACAATGACCAGAACAGGTCTCTTGTATTGTTTTCCTGATTCTACCTTTTTTTCAACATAACCACCACGTACCATGCTGTTGTTTGCTTTTCTGTCCCTGATAGCAGAGCCCTGTGCTTTGATATTCTGTCTAAGTTCTTTAACCCTACCTAAGCCCTAACTTTGAAATGTATCTTTTCCATGAGGCCACTCCAAACACCATGCTTCTTTCATTTCTTCTGTCTTCTCTTGCATACTTGACTGCTGGGAAAGATCTTTTTAGTTTCTAAAAATGTCCTATGCCTGACTTATCACTTCAGTTAACACAATACTGACCAACTGTCTTCTCTTTCTGTGTCCTCTACAAAGCTGTCAGATTCCTAAGAATAGAAGCTGGGAACCTCATAGATTTAGTAAATCTACGGATAAAGTTAGTATCAGAAGTGTATATGATGTCAGACATCTTTCTGTCTCTTTGTTGCAGTTGGGTTGGTGTATTCAAAAGGCCTATGTGTAAAAGGCTTAGTTCCCCTAACCTGTGGTTCTGTTGTAAGATGGTAGGACATTTGCAAAGTGAGACTTACTGGGAGATTTATATCACTGGGGGATGTATAAATGAAAGGGACTGTGAAACGCTAGATCTTTGTTCTTTCTCTTGATTTCTGTTCATGAGGTCAAAGGTCTTCTTGTGCCACATGCCCACCATCGTGTGGTATTCTTCAGCAGGCTCAAGTTAGTAGAGCCAATTGGTTACTCATGAAGTAAGATGTATCATTTCTCTTTTTAAGGATATTTATCTTAGGTGTTTGTCACAGTAATTGAAAGTTGGCTCACACATTCTTATATAAACTTTTCTACCCTTTTTTCAGATTTTATACCATTTCTCATTTTCTCATACTGTAAGAGGTGGTGGCAAAGAAGTAGAGAGACTAAAAGCAATGCCACACATTCAATCAACAATACAATAAATAGGAGCTATTTGCATTTTCCATATGTAAAGGACAATGATTGACATAACTATGAGTTTGTGCTTATTCTAGGTCTGCTACCTTGTTGAGGAAGAAGCTGTAGCGTGTCTGGTCTCTATGTGCTGGAGTCAGTTGGTGGCTGCATGTGAAATGATTAAGTTTGGAATTCGATGTCTTATCATAGCATCGACTCTAAATAATCCAGGAAACCAGGAGAACTGTTGCTTAGCAAAGCTCCCAGGGGATCAAATTTTGTATTGTTATTATGATGTATGAAGGCTCCATTTAGAGTCCAACATTGGTTCTTCAGCTCTGATCTTAATGTCCACATGTGAATAGCAGGGAAGAAATACCATGGGCAAGAAGGTGAAGAACCTCCACTCAAGTCTTGCCAACATGATCCCCAAGGATGTCTCATGAGACTTTATCTCAGCATCCCATACTCATGCACATGATGCTTACAAAAAGCTAAGACACAGCTTTGACACTGGTTGTCTGTTTGCTACATTATTATGACAGGAGGTGGAAACAAATACTTTGGAAGGATTAGCAGTGTTTGCTGTAAGACCCTGACATCTATTCTTACCGCCTCTTGGGAAGAGGTCCACAAATATAGATATGAAGGCCTGAATGAAGCTAGACAGCCCCTTCATGATTAATATATGTTATTCCATTTTCAGGCCCAGAGTACATTTTTTTTATTTTTCTGTTAAAATGTCTGTGGACTGAGCTAGAGTGATGAAAATTAAGAGCACTTGCTGTTCTTGCAGAGGACCAGCGTTCAATTCCTGGCATCTATGTGGTTGCTCACAACCACCTGCATCTCCTGTTTCAGAGGATTCCCACACTCTCTTCTGACTCTGGGGGTACCAGAAATACAAATGACACATTGACATACAATAGGTACACACACACACACACACGCACATACACACACATATAAAACCAATGACCATCTAATTTACATTGATCTCTATAAGAAAGATCACAAAATCATGATCATGCTCACTCTGATAGAAATTCACAGTAAGACAGCCCTGTAAGATCCCTTCCCTTCTTGACCTGATAGTAAACTTTTTAAAGTAGATTCATCTATTTTAAAGTCTCATATTGCCTTTACCTTTAACGTAATCATTAGGTCATCTACAAGTGAAAGCCACCCCAGGAATCTTTTGTTAATCTGATGAGTAGTTGGTTACTGGATAATTTATGTCCACAGAGAGTAAAAAGTGAATTGCTGTTGAGAAAGACGGAGACAGAGAGGGAGGGAGGGAGGGAGGGAGGGAGGGAGAGAGAGAGAGAG
>NC_034594.1:46183200-46187119 GCF_900095145.1 Mus pahari
GAGGAGGAGGAGGAGGAAGAGGAGGAGGAGGAGGAGGAGGAGGAAGAAAAGAAGAGGAGGAGAGAGGTGGTAAATTAACATTGATCTTGTTTAGGACCCAAGCCAGACTTCTTATTGTAGGAAGAGATATTTATGACTTTTACAATGAGCTGAAACCTATTCATCAATTAGCAGAGCCCCAAATTTTGGAGACACATTGCTTGTCCTCTTTGTGCATGTGGTACAGTCCAACCGTTCCCCAGGATGCTCTGGCCCTTCTAATCAAGGCACTAAACTAGGCTCATAATTCTTTTCTCCCTGAAATTTCAGTGTTTTCAGTAAATAAAGATGCAAAATATTTACAGTTTATTATTTTGAGAAGTCTATGGGGGAACTGTTGCTGCCCCCTAAACCATGAACTGCTCTGCTACCTACAAATTATCAAGCCCTAATTCTTTTTGAAAACTTGTAAGGGATACTTGGTCTCTTGTTAGTCTCTATATAATTTTGTTCATGTGGTCTTTATAAGCTCAAGCTTAGTCCTTACATTAGATGAAAAGAATCATACCTCTCAACATCAGAGACATGTGACAAATTGTTTAATGAGTTTGTGTTTCTTCAGGCTCTAGTAATTCAGCAACGGAAATGTGAACTTAGCCTGAGGTTACTAGATTTAGTTCATTGGTGCCTTTGTAATTTTTCTTTTTCAGATAGATTATACAATTCCAGCATTGCCTTTCTAGATGATTGCTTGGGATATACCTCTATTGTAACCCACAAATACTGAAAAAACAAACTAAATAATGGAGGGGTGCATTATGTTATAAAGAGGTTTGGGTTTGGGATCATCTGAATTGAAATCTCTACACCAACAACTCATTTTTCTATGAAAAATGTGGGGAAAGTGCATAGACAGTGTTTAAGAGAAGCATGAAACTCTATATTTACCCTCATGGAAAGCTTTAGTCTCAGTAGTAAGAACTAAATGTTCCTGGGCAATGACCATACTCCCACCCCACTTAAAATGAGGACCAATTGAAGTGTTTCCAGATATCTTGGCTCTCTTCTTTTTTTCTCTCTTCTCTCATCACTTTTTCTCTCTGTCCAACCTCAGCTCCCCTCTGCTCCCCTATTCTTTCTACCCCACAATTCTGTAGTTTCTGTTGCCAATGTCTACTGTCAGTTTAGGTTTAAGCATTGAGTGCTATGTTTTGGCTTTGAAATCTTATTCACTTTATCCTCATATTACACTGTTAACAGCAGACATGTTTTCCTTGGAGCTAGATGTAATAGATCCAAGCAACTTACTTGAGTTAAAACCATAATCTATTGGTTTATGGATGCATTCTGATATCAAGGGGGGTGGGATAACATTTTACACTATAGCACCGGTGAATGAACATTTCACAAGTCTACTTGGGCTATCTCTATGGAAATGTTATATAAAATCATTCATATTAACCTGTTCATGGTTTAACTGCCTTTGAGCTCTCTTAGCCTGAGAACTCCGAGAACAAGTCAACTGTTAAAATGAAGTCCATTTCTGTTATTTGTCTTTGCTAGTTTTCTTTAGACACCTTCTCTTCTCTCTGTGATCCCTTCAGAAACTGAGAAACATTAATCAGTGACAGTCAATAAGGAAACCTGTGAAATTAAAAACTTCCAAGGTCCTTCTCAATATATAAGTATGATAAACCAGATGCAAATTATATCCACCAAAATGAATTCTCTCACTAGTAACACAAGTTACAAAATAAATTACCTTAGGTAGTAAGGCAACCCAGTGGCAGGCATCTTACAAATGTGTGGATTTGAAAAGGAGTTTATGTTGTCACTGGGCTCTGGCTGATCATATTCTCTCAAAGAAAAAAAGGGGTGACTGCACCCCAAGCCATTAAGTACATTCCTAAGTTTTGATACAATTGTTTATTCTGTTTATCCATGAATTAATGACTTCAGGATGAAGTATTGAATCACCTCTCTGAACCTTTGGCAGTGTCTGTTGGCACCATTTATCTCCAGCTGTGGTGGTTGAGATGAATTCTAAAAGTATAAAACCTGTTGCATTAAAGTTACATTATGGCTACATTGAAGTATGCCAATTCTAATTATACTACAGAAGGCCAATGCATGGTATCTTTACAAAGAAGCTAGGATAAAATGGAACTTCAAGTTTCTACTGGATATGATTAAATGCAGGAAGTTGAGAATCATAAAACATTAATAAGGCAAATTAATCAACACAGAAAATATTGTCCAGAGTGGCAAAAGGTTAAGGATTATCAGCTGTGGGAAAGATGACTAATGATTTCTGGTGCCACTTCCCTGCTGTTTTAAATAGGATATTCCAGTTAATAGTTGGTTCACTGGCACCTGTCTAGAGGTTGTACTTTATAACTTTCACTGGCAATTTGTTATGTCCTCCAGTGGGAAGCAAAATATTTTGGTGAGAAGTAAGGGATAGAGAGATATGAGTAGAAATCAGGTGTGCAGCTCTTTACTTTTTCAGAAAATATAAAAGTATCTTACCTTCTGCTTTATTTAACATTTCCCCACCAGCTGTGAAATTATGGCAACAAAACCTACTACCCTTGGTCCATATTGAAAAGCAAGTATGGAGGATGGCAGAGCCACCTTCTGTACTTGGCCTGATTTCATTTAACTCGTTTCTAGGTGAAATAAACTTGCATTGCACTGACTTGTATGTTTGGCTCCTGGTGTTTCCGTTCTTGGCTGATATACTAATCAAAAAATGTATTGCAAAGGTCCAAAAATTGCTGAAGGAAGACCTCAGACTCAGATAGTATGCAAAGACAAAGGGTGTTTATTCTGCAGAAACAACCCACATGTGGGGGTCAACCATTCTTCAAAATGGCAACCCTAGACAAAGACTGTCAGGCCTTCCTATAAAAGGAATTAGGGGAATTTTCTAGAAGGATTGGATAATCTACAATTTCATTGGTGGGTGCTAGGGGGTCACAGGGGGTCTGCTTCTGATTTCTTTGTGCCAGGTGGTAAATGGTCTGTATTCCTGTGTCATGAACATTTAACCACAGGATGAGATAGGGCTGCCCAGCACAGATGGTCCATCCTAAGATACAATATTTTTCCATTCTTGTGCTTATCCCAGACTGTTCTTTGGGAGGGGCTTTTATGACCTTCTTTCTGGATTTTATGGTCTATTCCTGGAGCTGTTGCCTTATGTCCTATTTTCTGGGACCTATGGTCTGTTCCTGGAGCTGGTGCCTTATGGCTTTCTTTTCGAAATCAGTCCTGGTCTTTAATGGAAACAAATGAGGTTTATGTCATTCTTTCATTAAGGCATGCTTGAACTATTCAGTGTTGTCCTTTATCCCTCTGTCTAGATGCCTAGAGTTGCTCAACCCAGTTCTATTTAAGTAACATCCATTCCTGGGGTATTATTGCACGGGTAGCTAGAACACTTGTTCCTTATTCTTTGCATCTGTTTAAAAGCAACACAACACAGACATGCCATTAAGCTAATACTTTCAATGCAAAGTCACTCAAGCCTACATTTGGCATGTGCCAAATTGATCAATGCTTTCACCTGAGGATTAAGAGTTTTGGGAAAACAAAGGAAGCCCCTGGGAGTAGCTGGCTTTGAATCCTTGAGAACTGGCTATTTAAGTCCTCTCCTGACATGAGTGCTCTCCAGAATCCTACTGCTTCATGTTTTCTTCAGGTCTGATGGGAAGTGTCTTCCTTGCATCAAGTGTTTACTTTTTAATAACTTTTAAATTGCAGAATAGTTTTAAGGTCATAGAAAAATGAAAAAAATCAAGACAATTCGCCAAAACATGAAGACAATTCTCGGTCAATACTTTCCATGCAGTAACCCTCAGTTGCTAACATCAGACATATTTATTTAAAATGAGGAAGCTATAAAGAACAAAATACCCTTGAAAGGATATAGATACAG
>NC_034594.1:46188299-46222154 GCF_900095145.1 Mus pahari
AGAGAGAGAGAGAGAGAGAGAGAGAGAGAGAGAGAGAGAGAGAGAGAGAGAATTGGAGGGGGCAGGTCTTGCCCTTGAGGAAGTGATAAGGAGTTGGTGAGTTGGTGAGGGAGGAGTAAGCCAGGCACAGGGGTTGGGGGAATCGTGCATTCTAACTGCCTGGCAGTCATAGTGCTTCTTCATTTATACAGAACTCAGTAGGCAAGGATAGATTCATGCTGTTCTAAAAAACGTAGATTATATTATAGATCATATTATTTTTGTCCCTGGAATTTTGACTTTCTCTTGGTCATAAGTTTAGTCATCATTGATAAACAATGATAGTGCAGCATTATCCTTCACAATCATTTCCCTCATTAAACCCATAACCCAATAATTAAGAATTTCACGGATGCTCCAGTGTAGGAGAATGCCAGGGTGGTGAGGTGGGAGTGGGTAGGTGGGGGAGCACCCTCATAGAAGCAGGGGAGGGAGGATGGGATGGGGATAACATTTGAAAATAAATAAAATATCCAATAATAAGAAAAGAATTTTGTGGTTTCAAGGGCTCTAGACAGAAAGAAAATCTCCAATCAGCCTGGGCAGATATTCATGTCCCAGGTAGTGCATTATTCTTAATGGTCAGAGTGTACAGCACGAAGAGGCTTTTTGCCTAATCTGATCCCAACTCCTCTAGCCCACGGAATCCTGTTTACCTTTTAAAGTTTACTTTGCTCTGATTTTCTTGTTCCTGAGCATGTACAGTGGCAGATGATCCAAGAGCATTTTGGAGTCAGAGCCTCATAAGGAGACCTCTGGTGTGTTCTTTTTGAGTTACAACCTTAGGAAGACTTTCAAGTAGGGCCAGATAAGGATATCTCCCTAAAAGTGGGAAGGGTAGTATGCTCAAGAATTTCCCGGGGAAGCTTAGAAGCAGTACTCCTGAGTACCACTCTGACTGGTATAAGGTGGAATCTCAGGGTAGTTTTGATGGACAGAAGCAGCTGACCCCTGTGGTTGAATTAGGGGAAAGCTGGAAGAAGCTGAGGAGGACGGCGACCCTGTAGGAGGACCAGCAGTCTCAATTAACCTGGACCCCAAGATCTCTCAAACACTGGATCACCAACCAGGCAGCATACACCAGTTAATATGAGGCCCCCAACACATATACAGCAGAGGATTCAGGCAGAGTAGATGCACCTAACCCTCAAGAGACTGGAGGCCCCAGGGAGTTTAGAGGTCTGGTGGGGTCTGGGTAGGGGGTGGGGACATCCTCGTGGAGACAGGGAAACAGAGGGGAGGTATGGGATGTGGAACAGTTGGAGGGTGGACTGGGACTGGGAGGGGAATAAAATATGGAGTTTAAAAGAAAAAAATAGAAAATTTGTCATATATATATATATATATATATATATATATATATATATATACCCTCTGTACACGGTACCAGTACCCTACTAAATCTGAAATCTGAGGCAGTGTTCTGGAAGTACTTTAGCCTCTGTCATTTTCTTTCTGTATCCTTCTCTTCACATGATGATGGCTGCTTTTCTGTGCAGCCTGGGACCTTTTCCTCCAGTGCAATAAACTAGGATAGAGAGAAGTCAAATACCCTGTTCTCTAACGAGATCAGGGAACACATGGGCACAGAGCACAGAACTTTCAGGACCATCCATCAGGACTGTAGACCACTCCTCAGGAAGAAGTTTCACACCTCCTATGTCTGCAGTCTCTGTACTTAGTTACTTTGCGATCTTCCCTGGGAAAATCCTCCATGAAATCTCAACAAACGGCTCTTTGGCGTGTATACTACTTGCTTCGCTGATGATTTACTCTCCTTTCCATCTGTTTGTGCTGATTCATTAATCATCTGAGATTGGCACTCCCAAGAACAAGATGTCATCTCCTTTTTTCTATCAAACCCAAAGAAGTCTTTGCTGCCTTTTGTAGTTGGTGTCAAAGCCAGTGGTGAGTGATTTATTTCAGTTTAAGAAAAGATAAGTCCTTTTTTTTTTTTTTTTTTTTTTGGATTAGAGCAGGATGAAGAAGTGTTTCTTAGCCTGCTGTTACAGTAGTGGCAGCAGGCATGTTCCTACTGAATTGAAATCTTACTCTGGTGAGACCCATTTAAATGAATGGAACAGGTTCTCCAGGAACCATCTTTATCAGACACAAAACTACTGGGTTCTGTAAAACACTGCCTATTTTTCTTTAAGCAATAGGTTGCTGGATTCATCTCAAAACTATAAGGCATTTATTAGACAGAATGATCAAGTTTAAAATTTATTAGTTCCTTGGCTCCAATGCTATGTGCTTCTTCTGGGGCCTTGTAGGTAATAACAACAATCTTACATAATTAGATCAATAAGGCAGACTTGTAGTGTTTGAAACTACAGTATTCTTTCAGATTTGGAAAATAATAAATTTTCAAACATTTAATTTCCTTTTATCAATTATCTTCATTAGAGTGATATTGACCAAGTAAAATAAATAGGTTGAGACAGTGTTGAGGCTTGTACTTTTGAACTGAAATGCTTCTCCCTTTAAAAATATCTGTTGGATTAGTTAATTTAATTTCTGGGTGTCTAGATATATACTAAATATGAGAAATAAATTGCCTGAGAAGGAAATGACAATTGATTAGAAATAGTGTTTTTCCAGCTCCGTATGTGGTTTTTCTCATTGATTTCAGTGTATGCAACATTGCTATGCTGAATTGCTATTGTAATTATTAACAATAATTGTCAGCATAATTATACAAATTTTCTCATAGACATACAAAGTTCTGAATAATTTCACCTACAATTTAAAATACATGTAAAATTAAATAGTGAAATTCTGAGAAATTGCAACGATAACTAAACGTGTATGTTGGTAGGTTTGTTCTGTTTTCCCTCTCATGAGTGTCTTTGGTCTAAAACTCAAGTTGGTCAGTCTTGTTGACAAGCAGCTTTACCCCCCCCCCCTGAGCTATCATGTGAGATCCTTGAAAATTATTTTTTTGTATCTGTAAAACTATGTGTAATCTATGTTCCATGCTCATCTGTGTCAAGCCCAAAGGTTACCATACCATTAAATGAACACATTCTTATTTTTTTTTAAGATTTATTTATTCATTATATATAAGTATATGGAAGTACACTGTAGCTATTTTCAGACACACCAGAAGAGGGCATCTGATCTCATTACAGATAGTTGTGAACTACCGTGTGCTTGCTGGAATTTGAACTCAGGACCTCTGGAAGAGAAGTCAGCACTTTCAACCACTGAGCCAACTCTCCAGCCACATTCTTATTTATTCTTGGGGAATTTCATACCTGTATGCAATGTATTTTGATCATATTCCTGCTCTCTTCCCTTCTCTAATTCCCTAGACTGTTCCTCTTCCCAACACACCCCCTTCCCAATTCATACCCTACCCTTGTCTATGTACTGAGTCCTCCTAGGGCTGCCCATAGGTATGTGAGTTTGGGGTACCCACTGGAGCATGACATACTTAACAATGGCTCTTAATAGATTCTATTTCCAGAGTAGCCATAAACTTAAATAGCATCTCAGTTAGACATGGAGATTTTGACCCATTTAATCTTGTTGAGGTAACCAAAATTGTGAGTTTATGAGTTTTTAATCTTTATGAACCCATACTTGTGCTACATAGAGATTTATTTGCTATTGCTTTTAAATTTTATTACAGAACAGTCTTGTAGTTTTGGAAATCTCTAGGGCTTCCCCAATTAATAACTTGTTAGGAGTTATCCCGTTTATGACGCTGAGAGTTTTGTTGACAAGCCTATGCCATCTGGCAAGCTTCCTCAGCGCATACACACGTTAAAAGTTAACTTTTAAAAACATAATTAATTTAGTTACACCCTGTTGCACGAAATATTAAAAAAGACTGGCAATTCCCGTGCTCGACCCATTTTCTCTCTGCCTTGGCAGTCTCACGGGCCAGTTCTTATCTCGTGGAGACTCTTTGACTCAGAGCTCCAAAATCTCTCTACCCAGCTCAGTAAGTTCCCACTGGTGGGTTGCTACCACTCCAGCCCGTGCTTCAAATCCCCCACAGCCTTTGTGGTGCACATCAGGCAAACCTACTTTGCCACCTGTACATTTCTCTCTTGAACTCAGATGAGCCGCCATTTGGAGGAAAACAACAAAAATTTAGTTCAGAAATGACCCACTCAATCGCTGGGTGCAACAACTAAAACCCTAATATTGTAAGCCTTATTAAATCTAAATCCTCTGGTGGCAAATCCTAGTAGCTACATCTTATCCTCATGCTATCCCCATCCAAAAGGTCCCCCTCTCTCTCCTCTTCCTTCTTCCACAAACTTTCAGCTCCACCTTCCCTTCTCTGCCCAATCACTGGCTCTAGCCTTTTATTTTTCTTTTTTCCTACAAATTAAGGTAGGGAGAAGGTTCACAAGAAGTCACCTGAGTATGTGATTCATGCCTTCTTCCTAGATGCTCCCAGGAGAGTGGAATTAGCATAAAAATACAAGCAACCCCAGGGCTATCCACAACAACACTCCCTACCCTGTCTGTCCATGTATGTGTGTGTCTATGTGTGTGTTTGCATGTATAGTCATGTCATGCTGTGGATATGAAAGTCAGAGACAGCTTATGGAAGACATCTATGAACTTCGAACTTTGGGTGCAGTGTCAAGATAATCAGTGAACTGGCAAGGTGGGTGGGGAAAGAATGAGTCACACTGCCCACAAACCTTTTCTTAATTTTTAAATTCTCTCTTTCTTGATTCAGAATTTGCTTCGTTTCCATAAACCTCAGAATTTTCCCAGAATTTTTGAAAAGTTAATTATTACGTATGTTGGCATCAGGACCTCTGAAACCTGTGACATCACATAGGCGGGACCCATAGGCAACAGACACCATATTCCCAGAATCCACTTGGCTCACCTCCTTCACCTCCTACCTTTCCCTGTGTTACTTTATTACACACACACACACACACACACACACACACACACACACACACACACATATATAGATATATATATCCCCTGATCTCTCTCTCTCTTCCCCCCTTCTCTTTCTGCTGCCATCTCTTCCAATAAACCTCTTACATGTGGAACTGCTTTGGCCTGGTGTGCTATGTTCAGACAGGAGCTGCTAGTCTTACACATCAATATATCCTTCATTTAAAAAAAAAAACAAAAAACAAACAACAACAACAACAACAAAAAACCCTTGTATTTGTCAGGCACTGGCAGAGCCTCTCAGGAGAGAGCTATATCAGGCTCCTGTCAGCCAGTGCCTGACAAATACAGAACTGGATGCTCACAGTCATCCATTGAACTGAGCATAGGGTCCCCAATGAAGGAGCTAGAGAAAGGACCTAAGGAGCTGAAGGGGGTTGCAGACCCATAGGAGGAACAACAATATGAACTAACCAGTACCCCCCAGAGCTTCCTGGGACTAAACCACCAGTCAAAGAAAACACATGATGGGACTCATGGCTCTAGCTGCATTTGTAGCAGAGGATGACCTACTTGGGTATCAATGGGAGGAAAGGCCCTTGGTCCTGTAAAAGCTCTAAGCCCCTGTGTGGGGGAATGCCAGGGTCAGGAAGCTGGTCAGGTGGGTTGGTAAGCAGAGGGAGGGGGGAAGGAATAGGGGGAGGGTGTTTTTCTGAGAGGAAACTAGGAACAGGGAAAACATTTGAAATGTAAATAAAGAAAATATCCAGTAAAAAAATAAATAAAAACAGAATTCAAGCTAAAATAAAAAATCTGCAGGAAGCTGAGCCCTTGGAGCCATCTCTCTCTCTCTCTCTCTCTCTCTCTCTCTCTCTCTCTCTCTCTCTCTCTCTCTCTCTCTCTCTCTCTCTCTCTCTGTGTGTGTGTGTGTGTGTGTGTTATCAGTTTTTACATGGCTTTCGAAAACAAAACTCTATGACCAATGTTTTGATGTATGCAGACCCTTTTTGATTGTCATCTCAAGTTTGATATGTTGTTTTCTCCTTAGTGTTGAGTTTTCTGTCTGTATGATTAGATTTTATTTCAATCATGTCCTTTTATTAACTTGATACAGCCTTGAGACTGAGAGAACATGAACTGAGGAGTTGCCTACACCTGGTTGGCTGTAAGCACGTGTGTAGATGTAGGAGAACCTAGCCAATGTGGATGGAATCGTTGCCTAGGCAGGAGGTCCGAAAACCTGGCATATCATATGTGTTCCTGTCTGTCAGCCAGCAGCATCTTCCATGGGCCCTGCTGCGTTTTGGCTGTGAAGTGGATTCACAGTAGTGCTTTGCAGTATAGCAAACACGTCTGTATTCAAGTTCCTGGCTCCAGTTTTTGCCTTGACTACCCAGAATCATGGATTGTGACCTGGAATTGTAAACCAAATAAAACCTTACCTACCGTAGGTTTTATCAGAGCAACTAAAAGAAACCCGTACATCTCTTTCTCTTTCTTGCTCTCTTTCTCTCTCTCTTTCTCTTTCTCTCCAGTTTTAATCTGAAAAGAACTAGTTATAATGGGATCAACTTCTTCTTCTGTTACCAGATAGTCTAAAGTTAGGGACATTTTTTTTTTCTAGTTTTTCTGAGAAGATGAACTTTGGTTGTTTTTGTTGTTGTTGAGAATGCATGAACAGATTTGGGTGTAGTCAGCCAACACTACCTTGCCTAGCTGGAAGTCCTTTGCCTATGTATTTTATTGAAGTTGATTAAGGGAGCATTACTGTTTTAATTCCCGGCGGATGTTTTATTGGTTGTCACTATTTTAAGAATAGGTATCTGCAGGATATCACATATCACATCACATATCAAGCTGTGCTGCTCTTAGCTCTGGAAGTGTGAAGAGACTGTGACAGAGTATTCTGAGACCTGTATTCCAGAACCTACTCAATTTTTTATACTGTTCATTTCAAGTGACCCTATGTGGAGTCATGTAATTGAATGTGGAAAGTGTGCGAACACTTTGACAATAGGAAGAGGTTTCTGAAGCTGCAAAACCAAATCACTTAAAAATCAAGCCATTATTGAACCCAAAGTATTTCTGCCATCGCTTGCCATGCTTTATCACATAATTTCCTTGCAGCCTTAGTTCTGAGCACACAGTCTGCCTGCTTTGCATTCTGTATACTCTCCTGCCGTATAGTAAACACTGCATGAAACAGGGTGGCTCCTACTCGAGACCTGAGTATTATGAACTGCACTATTACTGCATGCACAAAGCTATCTCTCCTTTAGAACATCATGGTTTGATTTCAGAAACCAAAATCTTTCAGTACTTTGCTTAGTATTCCATTATTCCTCTACATGGAAATGTGAAATCAGAATAGCTTTGGGTTGACTTCTATTAGAACGTTTGATTTTAAAATGGGTATTTGAGTTCTACTTGAGTTTCATGAAAAGAGAAATGAATGAGCATGCATGTTAGCTTGAGATTAGGGTAGAATTTCCAACAATTGCTGAAATGGCCCTGAATATATTCCTGCTATTTGGTACTATATATTTACATCAAAGTGTGCTCTCCAAATCAACGATACTAACTATAAAAATGTAAAGGATGCTGTGTGTCCTGCGGCATCAAATATTTAGTCAAAACTTAATTCTTTATACAAACTGAACAAGTAATCCATGTCATTAAATTTGCTTTAATTAACTGTAAAACTACCTATTTGCAAAGTAAATTATTCATGTTTTATTGTCATTAAGTGTTCGATTTGATTTCCATTTTATATTCCTATATACCTGGGGTCATGTAATATTTCTCGTGTGTAAAGGTATCATGAGTGGACAAGTTTTAAGAAGCCCTGTTCTAAGAAAGTGACAGTCAGTAAATTATTGCCACGTAACTGTTCCTGTCTTATGACTTCCCACATTATAATCTCACTCATTTTCTTCAGGACAGATCTTGATTTGGCAAATGGTAAGTCTAAACCTATTCTATATAAGTAAATATCAATAGGAGGTTTTCCTATAAAACCATTAGTTGGCAATTGTAGCCAGGGGTAAGTTATAAACTACAAACATGTACGGGAAAGGATGGCTTGCTTTGTGCCTCTCAATCTCTAGGTTTTCATACTTATAAGCATTTAAATGTTACTTCAAACCTGTTGTAAGGAGGGATACATGGTGTATTCATCTATTGTTAAGGGATAGCAACATATAAATAAGACCAAATCATTACCCCCCAAGTACCTACTTGTTTGAAGACAAATGCATGCATAAGTTATTTAAAAATAAGGCAACACCTGTGATAAATGGTATAGTAATACTAATACTGTATTAGAGGCACACACACACACACACACACACACACACACACACACACACACACACACCAGCAATAGAAATGAGACTATGAGTTTGAAAGAGAAAGGATGCGTATATGTGAGGGTTTGTAGGAGAAAAGAGAAGAGAGAAATTTATATCAAGAGGGGGGAAGAGGGGGAGGGGAGAAGAGAACGGGAGTGGAACAGGGAGAGAGAGAGAGAGAGAGAGAGAGAGAGAGAGAGAGAGAGAGAGAGATGAGATGTTAGGAGATTTTTGTCCACTTGAAATTCTAGAAGCAATGAAAGATTTAAAAAAATATTAACACAATTGGGATGGTTTTCATTCCTTTGCTTTTAGTCGAGTTGATTTTAGAACAGTTGAGAGTCAGGCCAGCCTCCCAGTATGAATAAAATATTTATTTGCAGAGGGAGACAACACATATCAAGGTCACCCACAGGCAGGGTATGTGAATGGGTAATAAATTCGGCTTCCCAAACCAAGCCTCTAGCTGTTGCTTCAGAAGCTGCCCAAATTTCTGATTGGTTAAATGTCATAATTTTTATACTTAAGAAACAATTAAATGGTGCTTTCATTGTCTTTCCAGAAGGGAGGTGGGAGCGTAGAAACCTAGAAGACATAACTTATGAGCATGTCAAATCAAGATTTATCTGTAGATAAAAAATAGCTGGTTTGGTGGCAGAATTTTAACTGTTGCATTTGTTATGATTCTTGGTTTAATTAGTTGCTTATTGCTTATTTAAAGCAGATTGATCGTGCAGTTTTGAAATAGTTTGTGACCATGACAAAATTGCTTATGTGGATTTTTCTTTGTGAAAATATGTTCTGCCTGTCAGAACGCTACACATTTGCCTCATTAAAATAAACACACCTTGGTCTTGCTCTTGTGTAATGTAATGTTGCAGTTATTTTTCGTAGTTTTACAACAGGAATTGGATTTAATTTCTACATTAGTTTTCTCAAGCTAAACCATAGTTAGTGGTTTTGTATCTGATTATCTGAGATGTATAGCACTCAGCTTCCTGTAGTTACATACAGCTATATAGAACAAACTTATTTGTGTGTATCAATTATTCCAGAAATTACAGGTCGGTGACCACAGGCTTAAAGATGAGAAAGATGAGGTGACTTTTTTTCATACTTTTGAGTATTAGAAAGATCATTATTGACACGTAAAATAACATGAATGTTAAATTTCTGAGTCCCCTTAAAAGTTTTTCAGTATGTGGCAGTGGCTGAACCCATACAGAAAATTTCACTTAGCTTACGTAGAGATTCTGAGCCAGCCTCATTGGCCATATCCTCCCCCCCCCCCCAGTGTGTGTGTATGTGTGTGTGTGTGTGTGTGTGTGTGTGTGTGCGCGCACGTGCATGCGTGCGCACGTGTGCCTAGAAGAAATATTTGTAATCAAGAGTTATGCACATTGCTTTTTGTGACAGTGAGATCCAGGGTTCTGTTTATATCCATCTCCCCAGAACAGGGAATATAAATGTGTGCTACTATGCTTAGCTTTGTTTCAGGTATTTTCTGAGCATTGAACTTGGGTTTTCTCACTTGGACAGAAAGCATTTTACCATACCTGGCCCCTGGCCACATTCTTTAACATCTCTCCCATTTCTGTTTCTTATCCTTTCTCACATTACTATCTAATCACTAGAGTTAATTGGACCTCAACAAAAGTATATTCAATACACATTTCAAATGTTAAAGTCACTAAAACACATTTTTCTATAAAATGTAAGCATAAATATTGATTATCATGAACTATGTACACTATTTGGATGAGATGAAATTTTAAGGAATCATCTGGATATTTTAGTGACACCCTAGGAGTGGTATGTGTTCATGTCTTAGTACCACTAACGCAAGTACAAGTGAGTGTTCTGAGCAAAAGAAGCTTGCTAGTTCCAGCTCTGGAGGCTGTGAGTCCAAGATAGAGGTGGTAACACACCAGGAGTCAGGTGCAAGATCTTCCTGGTTTGTAGTGAGCCCTAGAGGGCACAAGCTCAGAAGTCAGCAATCCCATTCACTAGGATGGAGCATTCTTCATTCCCTATCACTCTATTTCTGAGTCTAGAACACACACACACACACACACACACACACACACACACACACACACACCATGTATATTGCATCACATATATGCATTGTCACATATATGTATTGTCTTTGAGAATTTTGTATAGCATATTTTGATCATATTTATCTCACAATTCCTTACTACCCTCTCCATTCTCCTCTTCCTTCCACTTTTTTCCTTTTTTTAAAAATCATGTTAAGTTTGTGTTGTCCAGGTAGTCTTGGGATTAGGGCCAACCCTTTTGTATCTTCAGTCTATGAGGAGTTACATTATTACAGAAAACTGACTCTGCTCCTCCCAGTAGCTATCAACTCCAATAGTCCTAACACGTGATGAGATCATGAATCCGTTTTTCATCATATCTACTCTATGCCAGAGTTTAGCTGGATTTTTTTTTTTTTGAGGCAGAATCTTGCTCTGTAGCTCAAAATAATGTAAGTAGACTAATAATGTAGCTTTGTCTGGTCTGCAACTCATAATTCCCTGATGTTTGTCTTCTGAATTCCGGGACTGCAGAGATATTATAACATCTATCCAACATATGAATTTTAAAGAAATATCTATAAATATTTTCTTCGAATCATGATCTGAAAACTACTACAATTGTATTGAAGAATTGAGATTTATAAGTGTATTCACGTAGCTCTATTTTAAGGAAAATTATAGGTGGCTCTTTGTACATGAGAAAGTATTTATTTATCTTAATATTTAATAGCATTTTAGATGAAAATATAGAGAAATACCCATTCAGAATGAGTAGGGAACCATCATCAATTCATTCTCATTTGAATTAAACCATGTACTGTTTAAGTATCCTGGTATATTGTAGTTAGCCTCTGTATCTCATAAACTAACAATTATTTGTTTGCCAGTCTATAATTACTTTTTTTGTCAGGAAATATAGATTATATATTCATTGAAGCTTCACTTAACAAAGATCATAATCTTACTAGAATGCTAATGTTGCTTGATTCCTTTGTAAGTTTCTGTTATTACAACACCATTTTATAATATATTTGATGATATAGTGGTCAAGGAAAATGTGCTACCTACTACTCAGCTCCACAATCAAATGAACCAAGAGTATATATTCTGGGGTTTCCTCATGAAATTTAGAGGAATCCCAAAGAAAAATCTATGGCCCTGAATTTTCAAATGAGAACAAGTTATTTTTATATTTTCCTACACCAAAATTAGTGCTAGACAAACTTCAGCCTAATAGTTTAGAAAGAACTTTTCTAAAAGAGTAGTTTGGATGAGATGACTCATGTCATATTTTATCTTTAAAACTGCGGTTTTCTTTTAATTTATCCTTTATTACATTACTCTGATATTCTTTTAACTTAACAATGGGGTTAAATGCTGGTACACCAAGTATAAGTTAAAAATGTTGAGTGTCAGATATGCATCTGGTATCCAACCAGTATAGCGTAACTTATCTTACTGTATTTGGAAAGCTTATATTTGTCTACCATTGTACAAATCATTTATCATAAAACCTATTTTATAACCTGGTTTTGACCATCTTATAGACAGATGGGCATTTTGTAGACAACATCATAAAAACGCTGGCAACTTGCATTTCCTGCCAGTTGTTTACCCTCGTGATCAAGTGAACAACTGGACACTGTGGCTCCCTGCCATTGATCAGCATTATTAGAGATTATAATACTGCACACAGATTTCTATCCCAAGAATAAAATAAGCTTCAAAATTCAAAGTATGTTGTCTCCTGACTTTGTTCACATCACTGTAAAGTCAGGAAGTTGTTAAGTCTAATTATCCTAAGTCAGGAGCCATCAGTATTTATTAAGAGAAAAATGTACAGTATACAGATGTGTGCAGATGTGTGTGTTCATGTGTGTGTGTGGGGGCATGTCTGCATGCGTGTGTGTGTGTATGAGAGTGTGCTTGTGTGAGTGTTTATATGTACCATGTGTATGTAGGTGCTGGTAGAATCTACAGGGCATCATTGCCTGGAACTGGAGATAAAATGGCTGTGAGCTACCTGATATAGGAGCTGGGTACTGAACCCATGTCCTCTGAAATTACAGTGAACACTCTTAACTGCTGAGTCATCTCTCTAGCACAACAGGCTCTCGTCTTACAACACTACAGCACAGATGCTGTTCTCAAAACTCCACTATGGTTAGAAGGCAGCTCCCTTCTCTCTGTGTGACTTCTGCTTACACCTGCTTCAAGTCAATTTTATTTGGAGCTTTTCAAAATATACTCCTGCTGTTTCTACTTGTTACGATACTATAATTGATATTCTTCTCATACTTATTGTAGTATAATTAAATAAATAAAATTATATATAGAAATAATTTTTATATTTTATGGCATACTATATAGAGTACATACAATAAAATATAGAGTACATACTTTATAGGTTATATCCTTTGCTAGGAGCTAGCGTTAAGCAACCAAGAGTCTGGTATTATTTTCAGGTTAAACTCATAGGATCATATAATTACATAATTTATGGAGTTAGAAAATTACTTTAATTTGTTGAGTCTCAATTTCCTTGATAAACAATGAAGGTAGACTATTTCCTCAAGGCAGAATAACTCCATGGCAGCCACATTTCTAGAAAACTGATTGGGGTACCATGTTTTTATCATTCAACATTTTTGTTCACTTGATTCAAAACTATGCCATTATGAGAAATGAAGGGTTCATCTGACTACCTAGTTCACTTCTAGAATTGCTATAAGCAACTAGCTACTTTGAGTACCACAGTCTTCTTCCCTTTGGCAATTAAACACTTCCCTTCCACCTCTGACTCTAAATCTGGAGTGATTTTCCATTGTAGCTAGGTTTCCAACTATGTGGCAGTAGGTCACACTGTATTTTCTGATCGGAAGAGAAGACAAGGACAGAGTTCTTCAGTGTGTCTGGGATGCACCTGGCAAGCTAGTGCGTCACCATCTTATTGATTTAGTGTTTGAAGATGTCTCTTATTTGGACACTACTGGGTAGATAAAATTGGTCTTAAATAAATCTACACCATCATTTCAACTCCCTAAGCCTTTAGGTCTTTGTCTTTTTTGTTGAAATATACAAGAGTAGCATCCATAGGGTCCCATGTTGCACATAAACTTGTCTGGGTCTGTTTAAACTGGAGTGTTTGAAGATAAGAGTTAGAGGTAGTGGTGATGGATTGTGGTGAGAATGAAGGCAAAGCATGTCTAAGACCCTTAGCTGGAGACAACAGCAACTTCTACAAAAGAATCCTCAACGGAAACTAGGAGCACAGGGCAGAGATTTTCTAGAATGAGCCACGTGTCGTCACTCTAATTTTCAATGTTCCATAACCAGCAGTTACCAGGTGAAGGTGGGCATCCAATTTGTGCTGGCACTCAGAAATTTGCAGGTGAGATTTTCAGATGAGTTTTAGCTAAATCACTGTTCTATTGCTCTATGAAATAAAAGAGCCTCTCAGGGCAGACATAAACTTTTAGGTAATACATGTGCTACATAAGTTGTGAATATGAATCTCTGAACTCATCACTATCCTCCATTTTATAGTGTAATTAAGAGTGACAAGCCAATCTATTTATATTAATTATTTTGTCAAAACTGTTTTAATGTATCAAATACATGGTCACCTAGAACTTTACCTTTTATAAGTATTTAATTAAGAAGAGCCAGTGGCAATACTTCATATACATCTGTGGCCACATGACACTATGACCTGTCAGTAGTCAATTATCAGAAATGAAGTCATTAGTAACATAAAATTTAATTAGAGTCAAGAACTAACTTCATAAGACTCAGGACTGACTGATTTAGAAATCACATCCTTAAGACGTTGTATGTCTAAGAAACACTCTCAGTACCAAACTCTGGGTTAGTCAGATTTCTCAGGAAAAACAGAAGGTGTGTGTGTGTGTGTGTGTGTGTGTGTGTGTGTGTGTGTAAATTTCTCCAATTGTACTGATATGTATATGTATATTATATATCCAAGTTTATATTTTAATATATATTATCTATACTTATATATGTCAAACTTTATCTTATTGGTATATATATATGCATAATATAAAACAAATTGTGTATACCAATATGACATCTTAAATCTGCAGTCTCATGGCAGCCTGGGTCAAAATGCACTCTCCTCATTGGTGGACTTCAATATTTTTTCTTATGGCTTTCAGTTGATGATGTTCACCCACAATGTGAATGATAATCTGCCTTTAAAACATCTATTGATTTAAATGTTAATCATGCCTAAAACATTCCCAGGCAGGAACACATATTGATATACAGCAAAATGGTTGGGTACCACAGCCTAACCAATTTGATACACAGATTTAACTGTAAAAGCATCAGTGGTTTTTGTTTGTTTTAAAGGGCTGGCCACTGGGAGTTTGACCATTCGAGCAATACAAATTGGACTTGGAAACTGGGCGTGGTGGCATACGCCTTTAATCCCAGCACTTGGGAGGCAGAGGCAGGCAGATTTCTGAGTTCGAGGCCAGCCTGGTCTACAGAATGAGATCTAGGACAGCCAGGGCTATACAGAGAAAAATTGGACTTGGTATTTTTTTTTCTTAATTTTTCTTCTTCTTTTGTTTTGAGAGAGGTCACAAGAGTTGGGGGTAGACTTGGGAAGACTGGGAAGTGAATGTAATCAGGGTGTATTATATATAAAATTTCTAAGTAATCAATAAAGTATGTTAATTAAAAAGAATGACACTCAATATAAGATATTCTGTCTCATCACTAATCATCCAAATTAACTTTGATGTTATATAGACATATGTGATATTTACTAAAGTATTTAGTATTAGAACAGCTACTTGGATGCATGTTGCTGAAAAAACATTTATTACTTTAAAAAGTCACCCTGAACACTGACATTGCTCTGATGTCACATACCTTAGAGCTGGCTCTCCTGTAGGTACCACCAATTTACCTCATCCTTTTTATAGTATAATGAGTGCTATTCATTATAGAAGAATAGAATACAAGAATATATCTGAATAGAAGAAATGTCTCTTTATCTTTACTTATTTAACTGTCTAGTACAAGGGGACATCTTGCTAGTGGCTGTTTGGTGAAAGTAGATATAAAATTTATGGAAGGAAGTATTTTGCAAAAACACCAATATTTATAAAATATTAATTATATCCTAGTTACTTCATAAACTAAAGACCAAACCAATACCAGTCATCTGGGACATTTAGATTACTGAGATATACAAGTGCATTGGATCAGTCAACCTGTGTTGTGTAACTGTCTTTGGATGTGCTTCATTGCATATAAAGGGCACCTTTGATGGGCAGGATTATACAACGTAATAGGAATCCAAGATAGTAATATCAAATCATTTTCTTTAGAGAAGCAGTGGATTCTTGAGAAGTAGAGATGGAATCAGATTTTCTGAAGCTTAAAAACATAGAAGTATTTTATAAATTAATTGTTTTTAATAGCTGAGAAGTACTCCATTGTGTAAATGTACCATAATTTCTTATTCCATTCCTCTGTTGATGGACATCTGGGTTCTTTCCAGCTTCTGGCTATTATAAATAAGGCTACTATGAACATAGTGGAGCATGTGTTCTCATTACATGTTGGAGCATCTTCGGGATATATGCCCAGGAGAGGTATTGCTGGATCTTCTAGTAGTACTATGTTCAATTTTCTGAGGAATCACTAAACTATTTTCCAGAGTGGTTGTACGAGCTTGCAATCCAACCAGCAATGGAGGAGTGTTCCTCTTTCTCCACATCCTCGCCAGCATCCGCTTTCACCTGAATTTTTGATCTTAGCCATATCTGACTGGTGTGTGGTTGAATCTCAGGGTTGTTTTGATTTTGATTTCCCTAATAACTAAGGATGTTAAACATATTTTTAGGTGCTTCTCAGCCATTTGGTATTTCTCAGTTGAGAATTCTTTGTTTAGCTCTGTACCCCATCTTTAAATAGGGTTATTTGGTTCCTGAGCTCCCTGGGACTAAACCACTAACCAAAGAAAACACATGGTGGGACTCATGGTTCTAGCTGCATATGTAGCAGAGGATGACCTAGTTGGGCATCAGTGGGAGGAGAGACCTTTGGTCCTGTGAAGGTTCTATGACCCAGTATAGGGGAATGCCAGGGCCAGGAAGCAGGAGTGGGTGGATTGGTGAACAAGGGGAAGGGGAAGAGGATAGTGGGTTTTTCAGAGGAGAAACTAGGAAAAGGGATAACATTTGAAATGTAAATAAATAAACAAAAGAACACAGAAGCTTGGTGAATCAGAGCCATTGCATAGATTTCACTGTAATGTCAAACCAGTTGTAGGCTGATGTTTAGAGATGCAAGAGTCATAAGCTTGCTGAAAGTGGGAAGACAACATATGGTTCAGATATAGTGCAGAGTAGCAGAGAAGTGTAGGCAAGCATGAGACAGCATCCTGGTTCCTATGACATAAAATGCTCATATGCCACCAGATGACCATGCAATGCTCCTGTTCTTTGTTTGTTTGTTTTAAGTGTTGTCTTTACTTAATGGACTGAACTTACGTTTATAGTTCTAGCCCACATCACATTCTTACCTTCTCCTGAAATGATGAGAATGGATTTCAGGTATGTTTTAGTGAAAGGCACAAGTTCTGGGAGTATAAGAGCATACCTTAGCTTTTTTGCTGTTCAGAACTATAGGGTTCTGTGCTTAAGAAACCAAAGAAAATTTCAGAATAAATAGTAAAATATTAGCTTATTCACCTATGATTGTAAGGGTTTTCTCATACAGATTATATCACGTAAAAATTTATTAAGTAAAGATCCTCTCTGGAATCCTAGCAAAATTCATAACCATATTTTCATAATAAAAACCATAAATGTATAGCACACATGCACATGTATACAAACAATATTTTTAATCTGATGACACAGGTTTTCCAACTCCAGGAAATCTTATAATGAATCTGAAAACCTCAGGTTAGAAATATTGTTAGAAACAATTATTATGTTCTACCAATATATTCACAACAGCATACTAGTAGGTCATCACAGGAGTTTTCTATTTAGTTGTACTATACCAGGATTCAATCTGTAGGTTAAAAGGCCTCCCAATCTCAAACAAAATATGTCTTAAAATATTTTCTATGGTAATCCTGAACTTTTAATATATATGATCTGTTTGATAATGATGTGATAGAATTCTGTGCATGGACCAGATTTAAATCACTTGTATTTTCCTGGCTACGAAACGACTTCACCATATGTCTAGCCCAATGAATGTTGCCATATCAACCTTTCATATGGGAAAAAAAACACTACACTTATAGAGCAGAGGTTTAAAATTTAATATTAAATAATTAAAAACTGTCCTCACACAGACATCTCAAATTAAGATTGTTTACATGCTCTTTAATTAGATGCAATTAAGATGCACTTTCGAAGCATTTATGCCCAGAGGGAGCCTTTGCTGAGTTGATGGAATGACTCTTCACTTACAGGAAGCTGCCTTGCTGTTTGTGCACGGCTTTCCCCTTGGAAGATATGATAGGGACACTGCGGGTTTTGTCACAGGAGGAAACAGATGTTGGAAGTTTTCTTCAGAGAAGAAAATAAGCACAAGTTTCTGATTGACAGTCCTGGATAGTAAGGTAGCTCTGCTATGGTCTTTCTAAACTTCCTGCTCATCACAGCATTCACACAGATTCCTAAGACAAATAGTGTTGCCCCTTTGATTAAAGCCTATCACAGCTACCTCCCCTCACTGGGAGCAAACCCTGATGTGGGTTCAGTCCGTTTCTTCAGAAGCATTCCTGCCTCTCACCCATTCTTGTCTGTTGCTCTTATTCACCTTCCCCCTCAACTCTTCTCTTTCTGGTTCTCCTGGTCTGTCCTCTCTGCCCAGAATGTGCATGTAATGCTCATGGCTTCTTTTCTATAGTCAAGGGTTTGCTCACTTGCCCCCTGTCTAGTGGCTCTCTTTCTTTAAAACTCCCAGCCCCCTTTCATTACCTCATTTTTCTACCTTTTATATTTTGGCAGTGGTATTGATTATTGTTTGATGTTTGCATATTTATTTATTCGGTTTATTATGTCATTGTCTGATAGGATGTTAACTCAAAACTAGCCTGGGTTGCTCCTAGGTTTCCCTCTTTGCCCTGTCCCTAAGACTGACAAGAGGATGGAGCTCAGGTGGCTGCTGAGCAGAGACTTGCAGAATGTGTGGTCGTTGAATGCTTAAATGGGGTTCAGTGCAATCTATGTTGATTAAATAATCATATGTTTTCCTGTGTTCAAATTTAGTTTTAATTTCTTTTTTTAAAAAATCTATTAAGACTTGGTTTGTCTGTCACCTCAATGCAAGACAAACATACTTTTAGCACGTGCACTGGAAAAAATCTAATAGCTGATTCAGTTGTCCAAATTCTTAAAAGTGAGAACTCCATAAACTTTGGAAACACTCATTGTAAACTTGACAATAAGGTCATTTAATATGTTCTGTTGTTTATTACAGTGTGGAAAAACTTCATGGGGTGTCTTCTGAGACAGAGGCTAGAAGTCACTGTCAAAGTGTTGTTTTCCCCTGTGGTTTAAAAACAATCTTGGTTAAGAAAACTGACCTTCTTCAGTCAGTAATATTTTTTTTTATTTCTATACTTAACCATAATCTTCAAATCTCAAACTGGACATGGATGAACTAAGTATGAAGCTAAACTTACTGATTTGATGTGCTCTGACTTGATATTGGTGCTTTAAAGAATAGAGAAGGTTTAGTCTTACATTTAAGAACTGTTTGGTGCTAGAACATGGCAAAAGATGGGGAGGCTTTCAAAAACAGACCTTGAAAATTACAGTTGACTGATTTTCTCTCTTATCCAGGATGCAATTCATGGTGGAGCAAATCCAAACCAAACAGAGTAATCACTTTGAAGTACAGCATATTGTGTATGAAGCATACTGTAAGAGTCCAAGCTACCAAGCATGTACCCCTGCATTCTGTCCATAAAGGTCCTCTTGAGTATAATTTTCTATTTGTACCAATCAACTTTACAACTTCATCTTTGGTAAGAATGTCAGACACAAACTTCTGTGCTCTTAGGGACATGAAACCAGCCATAACTCAGAACAGCACTGATGCTGGCTTATCTTTCTTCTATCCAGTGAGACTGTTGGTTGGGCCATCCTGCCTTGTTATAAAGGGAATATGTTCATCCAAAGTCACTGGGTATCACCTAGGAAGCAGACTGTTCTTCTTAACAGCTGGAGGTGAGTATACAGCACTAATATAATCCCAGATTCTTAGACTAAATCAGATGACCTTGTGGAATTTATTATGAAGCTCAGTGAGAAGAAGAGATTTGCCTAGTTTGATTTGGGCTATTGTGATTTATTTAATTTCTCTGTTCATTCTCTGTTCCCTCTCGGGATTTGTGAAGCTGCATCACGGTCATAAGCTGTGGGTGATTAGTCATATAAATGAGTTTATAGATCCTACAAGGACAAGTTTTATATTTGTTTTCTATGAGCAAATATTATCAAAATGAGTGGCATATAATAGAATCCAGATCAGTGGCCAGACTGGTGAAACGTTAAATTAAATTCTCTTTCCATTTTATAAAATACAAACGACAGATAACTAGACCATATAAATAAAATGAATATACTAATTTGTTAAAACTTCACCATTTGTAATGAACAATAAATATACAAAGTCCCAATTTTTCAATGAACATGACAGAAATAACTTATGTAGAGGTGTGCAATATTTAAACTGTTTGAAAAGCAGTAGTATGTTTTTTCTCAAAGCTTGGCTTCTGTGTTTAGATGTCCTCTCAGACTTATACTATGGTTTCTGTTATTGGAGGTAATTGTTGTTCATTTTTAAGTAAATAAGTCTTTATTAGTATTTTGAATCTTTATAATGTTGCATATTTAAATAGCATGTGGGCATTAAAACACCCATCCCTGATTTGTTAATTTAACTTGAAGCTTGGACTTGAAGCCTTCTCTCTAGGTGTTAATAAGTATTTAGTGTAGTGCCTACAGTGGGAAGTTTCCATGACTTCATGTGTAAGCCTATGATATATGGTTTGAGAAGGGGATGCCACTCTGGAAATCAGTCTGGCGGTTCCTCAGAAAATTGGACATAGTACTACCGGAGGACCCAGCAATACCTCTTCTGGGCATATACCCAGAAGATCTTCCAACTGGTAATAAGGACACATGCTCCACTATGTTCATAGCAGCCTTATTTATAATAGCCAGAAGCTGGAAAGAACCCAGATGTTCCTCAATAGAGGAATGGATACAGAAACTGTGGTACATTTACACAATGGAGTACTACTGAGCTATTAAAAACAATGAATTTATGAAATTCTCAGGCAAATGGATGTATCTGGAGGATATCATCATTAGTGAGGTAACCCAATCACAAAAGAAGTCACTAGATATGCACTCACTGATAAATGGATATTAGCCCAGAAACTTAGAATACCAAAGATACATCTTGCAAAACACAAGAAAACCAAGAAGGATGACCATTGTGTGGATACTTCATTCCTCCTTAGAATAAGGAACAAAATACCCATGAAAGGATATAAGTACAGAGACAAAATTTAGAGCTAAGATGAAAGGATGGACTATCCAGAGACTATCCCACCCAGGGATCCATCCCATCATCAGCCACCAAACCCAGATACTAATGCACATGCCAGCAAGATTCTGCTGAAGGGACCCTGATATAGAGGTCTATTGTGAGGCTATGCCAGTGCCTGGCAAACACAGAAGTGGATGCTCACAGTCAGCTATTGGATGGAACACAGGACCCCCAATGGAGGAGCTAGAGAAAGTACCCAAGGAGTTGTAGGGGGCTGCAACCCTGTAGGTGCAACAACAATATGAACAAACCAGTACCCCCTGAGCTCGAGTCTCTAGCTGCATATGCAGCTGAAGATGGCCTAATCGGCCACCATTGGGAAGAGAGGCCCCTTGGACTTGAAAACTTTATATGACCCAGCACAGGGGAAGGCCAGGGCCAAGTAGTGGGAGTGGATGGGTAGGGGAGCAGGGGCAGGGGGGTATAGGGAACTTTCGGGATAGCATTTGAAATGTAAATAGAGAAAATAATAATAAATAAAAAAATAAAAATATACTGTAATATGTATAAAAAAAAAAAAAAAAGAAAACCATGTGTAGAATCTCAAGTCCTTAGCTGTTGGCTGTGGAGATGCTGAGTAGTGAGGCTTAACCGGACAAAGTTGATGTTTGGCTTTAAGGTTACAGTCATTCCACAGATGGTGCTCTTCTCTGTACTTCCTATTTACCACGATGTGGAAGGTACTCCTTCACTCTTTCCCACTTGCACTGTTTTTTAACTAAGTGTGTGGGGCCGAACAACTATATAGATCAACCCCTTTGAAATCGTGAGCCAAAATAATTACTTCTTCTCTTTAAGTTGTCCTACTAAGTACTTGGCCATGGGTGTGCAAGATAACAAACATTCTTCAGCCTTATCGCTTGTGTGGTAATGGGTGTGTTTCTGAAGAGCCTAACTTCCTTGCCTCCTAGAGAGCTTTCAGAATTCTTGGGAGCCTATATTTTCAGTTATTCAGTTATGCTCGATGTGCTAACTCACTGCTAATACTTTTGGCTAATAGAATAATATCTCAAGAGAAGAATAATTTTTAATTCAACTTACAAAGGAAAAGAAAAGGCCAACATGATCAAATATGTGGACAAAATTGACTTCAGAATGTAGGCTTAGGTTTTTTAAAACCTTCTTTTAATAAGGGTTGGCAAATGCTTCAATCCCCAATTCTAGCCAAGGTAGGCGAGAAAAGATGGTAAGTAGGACAAGGGGATGTGGACCTACTTAGAAGTGTTTCTTTGGGGTAATTCTAACCTTTGCTGTCAGGACACCAGCGGTCTAGTTTAGTGGTATCAGGACTCCAAACACCAATTAGCAGCACTGGCACTCTCCAGCAGGGAATGAGCAGGAGTTAGCAAGAGCAGCCAGGACCAGCCAGGACACCAGGAGAAGTTCTCTGCCAAGCCTCTCGAAGAAGTGAGGATCAATAAAGAAGGAAGATGCAAGACCAATGAAGCATTGCAAAACTAGCTAGGCAAGCATGCTGTCACTGTCCACTGAGTCCTATTTATAGTGTCTCTTCCCTTGGCAAAACACCACGTGAGTCTGTATGACCTGACATATACAGAAACTTCCATTTCACCAGAATACACAAGATGACATACATGATACTTACAAAAGTTTAGGATTCAATATTTGAGTGATAACTGCTCATAATTTATTTTATAGATGAACATTTTACTATTACACACACATACACACACACACATACACACATATTAAGAACACTAAAAGTCATGCTTTTATAAAATCTATTTAATGCAAACATTTTCTTAAGATTCTTTACCAGTAAGTTCATAAATAGCATTTCCTGGTACCTAAATGATAGAATTAACCGTCATTTAATTGTATGAGTAGTATACGTAAACATAGGGACTTTACTTCCACCTTCTTTTGAACATGACTCCATCATAAACTCAGAAAGAACACTCAGGAGATGTTTTTCCCAAACATTAACCTTACTGGGTGTGTGCTCTGACATTGCCAGCATGCACACCTGGAGCACACTCTGGGCAATACTGCTCTTCAGTCATTATGAAGTTCTTTGTACAATCTCTAGGAGTTGCTACCACTGTTAAATTGTCAGCTAATATTCTAGGGATTTGATCCATCACACAGACAGCAAAGAATACAATAGGCTTAACAGCAATTCACAACACTTCCTAGGCATTTCTGTTTTCTTCACCATTTTCAAACAACCTTTTTCTTTTTTTCTTTTTCTTTTTTATTAGATCGTCATAGTACAGTATGAACAGACTTTCATGAGGTTAAAATGATTTGATTCCCTACTGTGATTACTGAAGACTGATGAAAGTAGGCAGAGGGTCTAAAGACAGGTGTTTCTGAAAGAAGTTATTTTGGAAAGATGGGAATCATTTGCCAGGTGATTCTAACAAGTAACTGTCAAAGGCGCAAGACTGTGCTGACATACAACATGAGGTGACAAAATAATTGTGGTATAATTTATGATGAATAGGGAAAATCACTCTCAAAATTTGGAATAAATACCCCCAAGGCTTTATCTGATCATAAGAAAAGAAAGCATGATTAATAATTATTATTTATTATTAGATTTTTGTTTTACCCTGTCAGGACCTTCTAAGTGAAAACGTGGCATGAGTCATTGCTCTTGTGTTGGTTAGTTATCCCTACAGGCTCTGGGGTCACCTGGGAGCCTCTGGGCATACCTATAAAGAATTTTATCTTCATTCGAGTGGGAAGACTGCCCACAAGGTGGTGCTTTCCCCTGACTGGGATCCCAGATTCATATTGATGGACACAGGGAACTGATCAGCAAAACGGCGCTTGCCCTTCTCTGCTTTCTGAGTATGGTTAGGAGTTGAGCCACTTCTTCAAGCCCCTGTGGCCTTCTTGTCCCTGATCTAATGGGCTGTACTTGGAATGCAACTTTGCAGAAGAGCAGCTACTCATGCTCCATTCACTGAAAATCAGGGAAAGAAGCAGGGGTCAGACGGAGTCTTCTCAAGAGACAAGAATAAGTAAGGAGGAAGGGTTTGTTCTTGGTTTTGTTTTTTTTTTGTTTTTTTTTTTGTTTTTTTTTTTTGTTTTTTTTTTGTTTTTTTTGTTTTTTCTCCAATAGACATATGGATGCTCTTGCCTTATTCCTCTCAGTAAGAAATACATAGGGTAGCGTGTTTAGAGCAATGAATCCAAGATTTTGGCAGAAATTTACCAATTTTTTTTTTTAAGGAAATGGCCTCTGTTTGATACTAACGGATTGATGTAAATAAAATTATAGCTTATTAATACTGCTCAGTGTAATTTTTAGAAATATCAAAGTATTTTTTTAAATGTGCACTTTAAGCATATTTAAAAACCATCACATCTGCAATTGTTTCTAACGGGAATGAAAAGAGCCGCCAGCTGGGTCCTCTCTCAGAGACTCAGCTGTCTTTTCTTCTCTCCAACTGTAGAACCAAAGATAGGGATTACTTTTATAAATATGTAATTATGTTTTTTTCAGACTCTGATTAATAATTCATCTTCAGCTCCTATAGCATTATGTTTGGAATGTTAAACAACCGAGTGAGTCAAATTTTGATATTTAGGAAGATTAAGGGGAATATTGTGAATAAATTTTAGTTTCCATGGCTACCTCAGAATATTAGTTGAGTACAATGTGAGACAGATTGGTTTTTTATTCCAGAGGCCATGTAGCCTTATGTTTCACTCAGGAAGGTTATGGCTACCTGTGGGTCTGATAGTTGTACGGACTACATGGTGAGACTGGGAATTAGTGAAGCGATGCTGACTGTTAGATGAAGGTAGATCAAGGTACAAGGTGTTTCTGCTTCTCTGCCTTTGTAAATGCAAAATCTAAAGTCTACTGTAAAGAGTTCAATCACCTAACAGAAGTAAAAGTTAGACCGCAGTGGATCAAGCCATAGCTCATTCTTTTGAAAAATGTATAAATGACTTTCCTTATATTTCCTTCCTGTCTATTGGAATAATGCAACCTTATTATCAAAGCTATATGTTGTGGTGCTAAACATATATCAAGAATAAGCACATTGAACTTTACCAAGTAGCACCAGTATTCAAAAAAGGACACAATGAAATAAAATAAAAATGCATGTGTGTGAGTACATGTGGGATGTGAGTGTGTGTGTGAGAGAGAGAGAGAGAGAAAGAGAGAGAGAGAGAGAGAGAGAGAGGAATGCATATGCTCTTGAAGAAAAAATATGAAAAATTAACCCTTATAAAATGTTAAGAAAAGTTTAATCCAAATAGTGCAACAGGAGAGAGACATTGGACTCAGTTCTGAACACAGGAAAGCCATGGAAACGAGGGAGTTTGAGTGTTGGTATACAGAAAATATCTAAGAAGAGATGGCAATTCTGGACATTCTTGAAATAGTTGGTGTATTAATTATTCTTCTGTTGCTGTGATAAAACACTATGACTAGAAGCAAAATAAAAAAGAAACAGTATATTTTGGCTTTTGGCTACTGTGGGGGGTGGGGGTGGGGTGGGGGTTAGCAGCACGGCAGCAGGCAGCGTGAGCAGAAATCGTGATCACATTTTCAAGTGCAAACATGAGACAGGGAGAATGAATGAGAAGTGGGGTGAAAGCCATACACTCTCAAGACCTCTTTCCAGTGAGACCCTTCCTTCCTTCAGTAAGACTGTAACTCCTACAGGTGCTGTGACATCCCTCAAACACTACCACCAATGACTGGTTGAGAACCCGCATACCTGAGCTTGTTGGGGATATTAAGCCCATTCCCCATCCAAACCCCTGAGCTTGGCGAATATGTGTCTTGGTAGAGATGGGTCAGGAATTTGGCTATTGGGAGTAGAATAATGACCAGTTAAGGGTGGGGAATGCCCTCTAAATTAAATTGCAGGATTCCTTGTGAATTGGGTGGGAAGGTCCAAGTAGGATGGGGGCTGTATTAATGCGTGTAGTACTAAAACCAAACACTGAGGCTCCAGGTCTTCCAATGAAGAATTGCATTTAGCTCACCTTTCTGCAGCTTCAAGGGCATGGTCCTGACACAGCTCAGGCCTGTGACGGCCTCATGGCAGATGTGTTGTCAGGATAAGTGCATGCATGAGAAGGAGCAGTCGCAAGGGGGACAAGAAGCCCAAATATGGGGAATGTCTTCTGTCATCGCTTTCTCATTGACAACTAACTAGGCCCTCTTGAAACCTGTTGTAGTCCCTCCTTAGAGCAGCACCCCAATAATTGAACAAACTCCACTGAGCTCCACCTCATGTCTCACATTGCACTCTGAGAAAAAGGCTTTGGAACACATGAGCCGTAAGTGATTAACTCAAAAATACAAACCATATCAGGGACCAATATCAAGTCCTAGTTGAGAGAAAACATACAGAAGCCCCCACTAAAGTGGGTCAAAGAGAAAAATCTTGGTAACTTTGTCAGACTGTGTGTGTGTAAAATTTGTAGAAGCACTAAAACAATGTCAGCTATACAGTTTGTGGGGTTCAGGACAAATAAGAACACATGATCTTATTTAAATATTGACAATAACTGGGGGATGGCAACAAAAGAGAACTAGAGTGGTAAGTTCATTCTATGGTCTGTGTGACTGCCGAGCTGTTTTCCCATGAAGATGCTCTAAGGAAGCAGCAATAGGAAGCATGAAGCTCGGCATTACATAAAGAGCCAAAGCAATAGACACTATTTAATGAAGGTATAACAATAAGGAGTACTAGAAAGTTGCTAATAGCTGGGATTATCAGAAAACAATAAAAAGACCACACACACAGGGAGATCTGTTACACACACAAAAGCCTTGAAGAGGCTCCCGGCCATTTTACGTGAATAGTCTTTTTAAAATGCATCGATCTATATTAGGGACCAGTTTTCAACCAGAACCTTTCTGTTGACACTTGGTATATATTAAGAGTATTGCAAAGCTAGGTAGACCTCTTATATTATTCTCTTGTTCTTTCTGACTCTCTTGCAGCTTTTTCAAATATGCCAAATAGAATACCGTGTTCTTGCCCAGGTGAACATGGGTCTAGATGTTCAAACCCTACCAGCTGATGTATCAGATAAGCCCTCCAGTGCTGAATACAGCAAAACTTTTAAGGGGATCATAGACCTTTCACTTAGAATGAGTGGGGGAAAATATCACTTATCCATTACTTTTTAAAAAGATTTATTTATGTTATGTGTGTCTCTGTGCCTTCAGGCACACATGTGCACTACACACATGCAGGTACCTACAGAATCAGAAGAGGGCATCAAATCCCTTGCAATGGAATTCAAGGAGGTGGTGAGTTGCTTGATGTGGTTACTGGGAACCAAATCGATGCTTTCTGCAAGAGAAGCAGTTCTCTTAATTGCTGAGTCACACGGTTAGCTCCTTGTCAGCTTCTTATTAAACTTGTCAAATCAATATTCAAGAAATCCCTCCAAGAACTTGGTGTTTTATCTGTTATAATTAAAATTTTAAATTGTGGAGATTGCTCAGTAAGTAAAGTGCTTGCTGTCTGAACTCAAGTGTTTGAGTTAGGATCCACAGCACCCAAATATAAGGTAAGGATTCAGTGACTCCTATATCTAAAACCCAAATGCTAAGGAAGTGAAGACAGGCGGATCCTTAGATTCTGCTGGTCAGCTGGCTAGCATAATCTATTTGCTCCAGGTTCGCTGAGAAGAGAAAGGAAAAATTTAAGTGTTTCTTTTTAGGAATATTTATGGAAACAGGCCATCACTAGAGAGCAGATCAAGGTCTTAAAAAAATAAATGAGTCTATTGAAAGCACTAGTTCTGTCATAAGCACTATTTATGGAAGTGTCAAAAACAATCAGACAAAAGGACCCCCCCCCCAAAAAAAAAATGCAACGAAAAAAACTAGGCTCCTTTAGGATCTGTGGGTCCTGTGACCAGTGGAGGGGTGGGAGTCAGGTGACTTGGGTACTTGCTAAGATGGAGGTACAACCCTGAGATTGTAATACGAGGCAGCAATATGAAGATGGTGTAAGGGAGTGTCCTCCACCAAAGCAACCAACTCCAGGCAACAGAGACATGTCTGTGGACACAAGAAATTCATTTTCCAGTGAAGCCAAGATTTCAGAGGCCTCCATGGTTGACACCTAGTCTATTTCAGCCTACCCTAGGCCACTGGACTCGAGTCTACAAATGCCCTCCTTATTGTCCCCAACACATGACGCAGAGGCTCTTGTGTTTTACTGTATTTTCATCTGGAGTGTTTACGACCTAAGGATAAGCCACAGCTATTTTATAGAGAGCTCTGTGAACCATGTTGAGTCCAGAACCATGACAAAACCATGGCTTGTATCAGATTTACAGCAGCATCCTCCCCAGGCTCCTCTACCACACAAACACTTGTGTAAATGGTAGGGGAGGTCCTAGCCTGTGTGTTCTTGAATTCCTCTAAATACATCTGCATTGCATCTGCTCGTGTAATATGTCCCACTTCACTTCCATTCCTCCTTCTGATGCCATGAGTTTGTGGAAGGAAATGGAAACATCTACATCTCATCTCTTGCTCTGATTGTTCATTCCTTCCTTTTCCTCCAGGAGACACGACTTCTTCCTTCTGCTTTCTCTATAGAAATGTCTCTTCCATTTCCTATTCTTCCATCTCTGTATTCTAGATGATAAGTCTCTTGTTCAGCCCTTAAACAGTTCAAAGGCTTAAGGATGACCAAGAGATACAATGTATCCTGAATGTATCAAATGTCATGCTGCCATGTTCTTATCCAGAATCCACTATCACATACAAAGTATGCTTGTTTCCCTAAGATTCCACAGCCTTTGTATTTATTCTTCCTTTTTTCTTGCTATCATTTAAGAACAAGCATTTTAGTACTTTGATAGGTCTCTGCTTTTTTTTTTTTACATAAAGGAGCTAAGCAGTATATATAAGAATATGGGAGGACAACAGATGTGCTGTGTTCTTTCTGCTTGCTGCTTGAGCCAATTTATTAATTTGTTCATTCTGGGGAGTATGCAGATAATTTTTACTCCATGGTATATAAGCTATGCCAGATTTTAGCAAGTGCAGAAGTTAATTAAGACAACCTTTGGTTCGTCCATTTCAGCTTTTTATTTCATGAGCTGGGTGGTGTCTATTTATTTATTTTTTACTTTCAAGTATTCATAAATAGTATTTTATAAGATACCATATTCTGTATTAATTTATTGTTGATATAGAAATTACAGGCTTTATAAAAATGGATACACAGGACAAGTGTGTGTTTACTCTTATTTTCTCTTTAGTTTTAGAGGATCATTGTGTAATTCTCCTTTCCTTTTTTTTAAAATAAAAAATATACTTACAGCAAGCATTCCATGATGGCTTATTAATTGTACCTCATATATCCTCGTCCCTATCCTGTTCTGAGCCCAAGAGCCTGGTCCACTTTTCCTATTGCCTGCCCATTGAGAGGCACATGAGCAGAGTGGAGAGCACTTGCTCTTCCCAAGCCAGGCCAGATGCATTCAAGTACTCCTTTCTGAGATGCATACTGGGGATTGACTGCCATCAGTTCTTTTTAGATTTATTTACCAGCATGTCAGAAAAATACCAAAATTCTAAAGGTTAATAGACTGATGTGATTTATGAAACCTCTCTTGTACCTAAAACACTTGTGAATTGGAGAAAGAACTCTGAACAGGACACACTGCCCTGTGGGAACCTCCTAGCACTGTTCTCAGACCAGCAGTGCAAAGATATGTGGTGGTTCCAAGAGACAAGAAATGCTGACAAGCCTGGGGTTTCTAACAGGCATATTCCTGCTGTGGCATAGCATGTTGCTACTTGCCATGGGGTGTTCTTTAATGATGGGAGTGGCAGTAACACTCTTATTCCCTCTGGGATTATGACAATAGACCATACTAAGGACTCATGCTAAAGAGGGTTAAATACAGTGGACACATGAGTAGGCAGCTGCTTTCCCTGTGAGAAGTCCAAGGACACTGTTTTAGGAAGTATTAGTCATTAAGGAAACTTGTAGGTTAGAATTCCCTGAGAAATGGGAGGACTCCTATAATCTAGAGCAGTTTTAGGCTCCAGGCTGAATTCGGGGAGCTACTTTTGATAGGCACTCTGGGCCTCCTTGATGGCACTTATCTGATGAAAGTTTTATGTGCTGTCAGTGACCACTATGAAGGCATGGCATGAGTCTGCAGAAATATAATATGGATTAATTGCTCTTTGGAGGGAGGATGCTTCAGGGTTGAAGGACAAGAGGTAGTTTATGAAGAAGAATTGAGTTGACAGAGGTAGAAAGCAAGGCAGGGGGCTCTGCTCATACCTAGTGGTGGTGGTGGTGGTGGTGGTGGTACTCTTAACACAACAGTGTGAAGAATTCCCAAGCATTTTGTACTGAAATGTGGGAGATGGCAATAGCCTGTCTTTCTTTTCTTTCTTTCTTTCTTTCTTTCTTTCTTTCTTTCTTTCTTTCTTTCTTTCTTTCTTTCTTTCTTTCTTTCTTTCNCTTCCTTCCTTCCTTCCTTCCTTCCTTCCTTCCTTCCTTCCTTTCTTTTTCTCTGCCTGTATTAGCTTGTGCTGAGCATTTCTCCCTGGTAAGATCAGGCAAAAATGTTGTGCTGGTTAGGTTTTTAAATTATCTTGACACAAACTAGGAATATACAGGATGGGTGAACTTCAACTGAAGAATTGCTCCTATCAGATTGTCTGTAAGCATGCCAGTGTGATATTTTTTAATTAATGATTGATGTGGGAGGGAGCAGCCCACGGAGGACAATGCCATCCCTGGGCAAATGATCTTATGTTGTATTTTTTAAAAGCAAGCTGAGCAAGCCAATAAACAGCAGTTGTCCGTGGCCTCGGCTTCAGTTCCTGCATCCAGGTTCTTGTCTCAAGTTCTTGCCTGACCTCCTTTTCTTCATGACAGACTGTAAGTTGTAAGATGAAACAAGACAAACTCCCCCTTCAGCTGCTTTTGGTCACCGTGTTTATGACAGCAACATGAAACATGAATACAGCTGTCTACCTTCACTGATGTCTCTGATGTAACAGATGAAAGATGGAAATTTCTAAGGACAATTTCTTGGTGCACCCTTCCCCCTACAAAACTAAGTCTGTGTTAACACATGAGTAGAGCAGCCTCAGTATGTGTCCCTTGAAAGTTTCTGTCTCTCTCTGCAGAGCAAATAATGCCCACTAGTGTGCAAAAGGAACTTATCACACGATTGCACAGACAATAGCTACATGGCCATGGACTACAGCTCAGACTGAGCCATAGCCCAGATGTGAGTGTACAAAGCCTTCCTTGCCAGATTCCTGAATCAGTTTCTTTGTTGGGTAAATGGAAGATAAGGTAATTTCTCTAAGTCTTGAGCTTTAGATTACAAAACCACAGGGACAAGACCACTTTCACTTTTTCTTTTTTTTCTCTGCTTCTCTTACTGGTGCTATAAGCTCTGGCAAGTTGAATTTGTGTATTCATTTTTCATTCTCAATTGTGGTTCAAAGCTTAATTAATATTTAGAAAAATGAGCTGTAGTTTTTGAACACCAGTTCCCTCAAGATAGCTCTAGCCCAAGTCACCAATGAGGCTAAAATCTAGATCGAAACCTGGGCTGTGTTTACCAAAGTCTGAACTTGTTCCTCAACATATAGGATGAGAAAATGACTAAATATTAAGTGAAATAGTAACTGGGTCCAGTATTTTAAAATCCTGCTTTAACATAAGTGAGAATTTGCTATTCATTTTATCTCTATGAAAATGTTCACATTCATTAAAATATTAAAATAAAACATGTATATTGGTATGTAATGGAAATTTGTTGTTTTTTTAGCAATGCTTTAAATACATTGAGTCGTTCAACCCCATCAGCTTCTTGAGTTTTAAGAACTGGTTTTAAGATTATAATTTTGTATTTTTTTTAAAAAGTGTTCATACATTAAAAGTGGAAAGTCCTGGAGGGAGTTAAAGGCAATGATATAATTAAGAACTTGCTTTAAGACATAAGACACTACATGAAGAAACTCTGAGCTAATCCCTAAGTCCCCCTCAATACAAGACTCCATGGCTGTACCCTGCTGAATAATGTAGGTGTAAAGCCATAGCATGGTGTTCAGGGAGCAAGTGTGAAGACCATCCAGAGGCAACTGTCACTGCGTGACAAATATTATTTATTTATTTTTACATTTAAAGAGTGTTAAGGTTTATGAGGACAGAGAAATCATATCTATAATACAGGTTTAAGCTTGTTTGAGTACCGTGCTCAGCCTCTGACTTCATGAACTTTTAATTATGTTTTCTCCATATTCATCATTTTTGCCTGAAGGGCAATATGTCAGGTAATCAATAGACACGATGAAATCTCATACTTTTTATCAGTGTTCAAATGAGTTGTTATAGTGTGAATACTATATTAAAGACCATATGTTATCTAGTGCAGCAGCTTCATTTTAGACCTCTTGGATATATGCACACACATACACACACACACATATATATGTGTATATATATATATATATATATATACACACACATATATATATATGAAATTGTGTTTACTGACATGCAAATTTTTATAATTGTGATATAGATAATCTCTTCAATCATTTTTCCAAATAAAGCAAATTTGTATTGTGAATATACTTAGTTTTCTTTCATTTTTCAACAGGAATAACTTGTCCTTGAATTGAACATGGATATATATATATATCAACTAACACATTAATAAACATATATGAGTTAGTCTAAAAAATTGAAAAGAGAAGTTTCACTGATGAGGCTGTGCAACCTACTTACCTCTGGGTATGAGGAAAAATATTTAACTTGTATCTAGGAATTATAATGTGTTGAGGTATGGTCTATTGCTATGTATTGTAATGCTAAATTCTGTACCTTAAGGTCTAGGCCTACTAGTGAATTCTCACATCTACCAGCTTTTGTTGTGCCAATTTTGTCTCTTAATTTAAAACTATTGGTTAAATAAAAATGGCTACAGCTAATTACTAGAGGTTAGAGTTAGGTGAGTTTTTGAGTTACCTGGTTGAGCATGAGAAAAAGAGAAAGAGAGAATGAGGAGAGAGGAAGAACCACAAGTGGAGATAAACCATGAGCAGATGGCCAGGAAAAACAGCAAGTATTTGGGGAACATTACAGGGGAGGTAGCCAGGCCAGCAGTTAGAACATTAGATTAGGGATTATCCTCTAGTAATTGTCAAAGCCAAATAAAATAACCATAGTCCTGAGTTTCATTCATTTGTAAGCTAGCTGGGGCTAAGCTTAAGTTGGTTGCCCTACAATACTGCTGTAATAAAGTGATGGTTGCAGCTTCCCCTCCAAGAACCATGGCTTCTTTAGCTCTGGATAGTCTAAGCTTGCAGTATCAGGCATGATTTCCCTCTGTAGATTAGGCCTTGAATCCAATTGAAAAGCTGTTGATTAGCACCAAGGTATTTATGCCACTACTGTACCCTTAAATGTTGGTTGTTGTTAGGGTTCATAGGAGTCTTTTACAGAAAACCACAGCCAATTAAAATACAGAGTTTTGGAGCCCAGTCCCATTGAATACGCCTGCTATCCATTCCCCATACTGAAGGTCTCAGGAATCATTTGGAAGGCAGGGCAAAAAGCTTGTAAAATCAGGATATTTTCTGTGAGTTTGTGTCTCCTAGCAATGTTTGAAGCTATGGCCATAAAGTCATACCAATATAGCTACCTAAACATAAGTCAAAAAGGACTATAACAATAGACATTCTAAAGTGGAAAGACAAGGAGACATCAACCCTACAGAAAGATCTACTGACAACTAAGGAAATCTGAGAGCAGGAGAAATAGTCCTTTCAGGGGAGGAACACGCCAAGCTATTATCCAGTGGTCATCCCTGAAAACATATGTACAAGTAACATTTTACAGACGGAACTGCTTACATTTATATATATATATATATATATATATATATATATATATATATATATATATACGTAA
>NC_034594.1:46223161-46249122 GCF_900095145.1 Mus pahari
AGAGAGAGAGAGAGAGAGAGAGAGAGAGAGAGAGAGAGAGAGAGAGAGAATGAGAATATAAATGGTTGAATGGGTCTAGTGCGTAGATAACTTCATAGACTCTACCATCAGTGCCTGACTTACTTCCTCTCCCTCAAAGCATCAGCACCACTCAAACTAGCATCACCAGGCAGGTCCATGTCTACGATCTGCGAGGCTCTGTGGGAACATGTTACTTGAAAAGAGCTAGGAAGACTCAATCAGGACTGCAGGATATAGTGTTAAACCTGAGATTATTTTAGTACTATAGTATTAGGTAGTACAAAGACCACAAGACTATATTTAGGGACAAAATGATTATGAAAAAGTATCAGCAGCTAATATGATTTGCTTTTTACCACTAAAGAAGGAAAATAAAACTGTAATAATACTATCAAACAGTTATTTATAATGTATTTTTCTCCTCAAGATATCATTTTTATTCATATACCATAACAGAGCCTCTGTATGCATGTGCAAGTATATATGTATATTTATATCTACTAAGTGTATTGCATATGCATGAATGTATATGCATATAAAGTAAAGCAAATTATATGCTATGAAGAAATTCTGTAGCTACCTATGCATACATGTAGAAAGAGTGAGAGCCAGAGGGAGAGAAGGGAACGAACGAAATTGTATATTCAACACAACTCCCTTGTTAGAAAAAGAAATTTTCTTTCTGGTGAATTTGTTATTTTACTATGGAAAGAATCAACAAAACTAAAATGTTTATATTAAAATATATTTCATTCATAATAGATTAAAGTTTGGTCACACATCTCTCCTTTATTGAAAATAGACTCTTTTCTTACATAATATAGCTTGATTGTGACTTCCCCTCTTTCTGCTCCTCCCATTTCCTTCCTAACTCCACTCTGTTCTGAATCCATTCCATTAGAGTCCGAGACCCACTCATTCATACACTCAGGAGTCCTGTAAAAGCACTACCTGAAGGCTATAATGTATATATGCTCTGTGCTTGCTGTTTCAGTCTCCGTGAGTTCATATGAACTTTGCTCAAAGAGACTTGTTCTCTGGGTGTCCTCCATTCCTTCCATACATCCTTCCTGTCTCCTATGGGTTTCTGTGAGCCTTCTGGGAAGGGATTTGATGGAAAAATCCCATTAAGGATTGTATGTTCCAAGGTTTATTTTTCTCTGTGCAATGTCTGGCTTTGGGTCTCTGTACTTTTTTTTTTTCCCATCCGCTGCAGGAAGCAGCTTCTCTGATGATAGAGGAACAGGCGCTGCCTAGTAAGTATAGAGGAATCCCATTAGGAGTCATTTATCATGACTTTATTCACTTGTTTTTGTTAACAGAAATATTAGCTTAGGTTCCTGGGTATTTAGTCTCTGGTTCTTGGTCACTCCAAGCACTGTCAGGTATGGCTTCCATCTCATAGAGTGGGCCTTATTTCAAGTCTGTTATTGGTTAGTTACTTCCACAGTTTTTTTTTTTTTTTTTTTTTTTTTTGCCACCATTGGCCTTATATATCTTTTAGACAGGGTGGCATGGAGATCACAGGGTTTGTGGTTGGCTTGGGTTTTCTGGTTCACTTTTGTGGAGTACCTTCCTGTACCAAAAATGATAGCATGCAGGGAGAAGTCTCTATTTAGGCCCCAGTTTGACTTCTTCATGTCCAATGAGTGGTGTACACGTTGTCTTCTGCAATTAGGCCTTGCTGTCGTTTTGCAGAGAACAGCCTATTGTCTTGGCAACAGCCTGGGTTGTTTGGAGACTCCTAAGAGTCTCCTTGGCCAACAATTCAAAAAGATGTAGCCCAATCCTGGTACCAGAAACTTCATTTGGTGATAAAAGAAGGCAGAGTATGAGACCATCTCTCCCATTATTTGGTGATTTCATTTACATCATTTTCGTATACGTACATATTTTAGGAAGCTTCCACTATATTAGGTTTCCATACTACCCTTCAATGACCGTTAATTTTAGTTGTTTCTCCCCTTATTCCCTCCTTCAACCCTCTTTGCTTTCCCCACTCTTCATTTGATTCTCCAGTTCTAGTTTCCTCACTGCATCTATCCATTATTATCTATTCTATTTCTCTTTCCCAATGAGATTTGCTCTTCCTAGACACTTATTCTAGGCCTATCCTAAGTAATTCTACAGACTGTTGACTTGTTTAACATTGACTTAACAGCCAATATCCACATATAAGCTAATATATATTATTTATCTTTATATGTCTGGAACATCTCATTCAGGTTGAGTGTTTTCTAGTTCCATCTATTTGCCTGAAAATTCCGTCATTCTTTTAAAATGTCTGAGTAATAGTCCATTGTTAAATGTATCATATTTCCTTTATCCATTCTTCTGTTGAGGGACATCTAGGTTATTTCTGATTTCTGAATATTGTGAATAGAGCAGCAGTGAATATGATTGAGCAAATGTTTTTGTTGTAGGATGAAGCATCCTTTGGAAATATGCCCAAGAGTGGTATATATTGATCTTAAGGTAGATTGACTCATATTTTCCTGAGAAATCAGCACACTGATTTCCATCCTGGCTATATATGAGTTTGCACTCCACCCAACAATGAATGAGCTTGCCTTTAACTCAACAGTTTTGCCAGCATGACCTGTTAATTGTTTTATTAATCTTAGTCAATATGACAAGTTAGAGATGAAATCTCAGTTTAGTTTTGATTTGCATTATCCTGATGGCTAAGGATGTTTAACAAAATATTTGTCAGTCATTGGAGTGTCCTCTTTTGATAATTTTCTGCGTAGATCTGTACCCTGTGCTTAATTTGGATTATTTGTTTTCTGGGTGTCTAGTTTCTTAAGTCCTTTAGATATTTTAGATATTAAATATTAAATATTTAGTCATCTATTGGCTGTATAGTTCATAAAACTACACATTTTCCCCACTTTGTAGACTGCTGCTTTGCCCAAATGAATGTCCTTTGCTGTGTAGAAACTTCCCAGTTTTATGCGGTCTCAATTATTAATTGTTAATCTTAGTTCCTAATCTAATGGTGGCCTGTTCCAAAACTCCTTTCCTGTGCCAATGAGTTCAAGGCTATTCCTTGTATTCCCTTATTCAGGTTCAGTGTATCTCCATTTATGATGAGGTCTTCAATTCGTTTGGGATTGAATTTTGTGCAACTGATGAGTAAGGGTCTATTTAGATTCTTCTACATGCAGACATCCAATTTGACCAGCATCATTTGTTGAAGAAGCTGTTTTGTTCCTAGCGTCTGTGTTTCTGTCTTCTTTATCAAAAATCAGGTGTCCATAGTTGTGTGGATTTATGTCTTAGTCTTTAATTTTGTTCTATTGATCAACATGTCTGTTTTTGTGCCAGCATCCTGCTGTTTTTATTACTATATCTTTGTAGTACAGCTTGATATTGGAAATAGTGATACTTCCAGCAGTTCTTTTATTATTCAGGATTGTTTTAGCTATTATAGTGAGAATTTTGGTTTCTTGAAAAAAAAAACCCAGTTATGCTATGTAAATCTGTTTCTGTTTTAATCCCAGGTGTGGGAGGTGGGGATGCTTCAGACTGTCCACAGCAGCTAAGGATGATCTGTTTCTTGCTCTGGCAAGGGCATGATTTTGACAGCTGAAGATAGTTTACCTTTGGAATTCTGGGGGCTCTTGAGAGGGTGTAAAAATGCCAGCACCCAGAGAGGCTGGGGTAGCTGCTGCTCCCCCTGCGGCTGCAGGCTCCTGCTGCTGCTGCTTTGGTTGTTTGTCAGACCTGCTAGTTACTGACTGCTTTTGCTATTTTCTGGATTGCTGGTTGCTGCCCCTCCTCTTGCTGTTCACTGGATTTCTGGTTGTTGGTTGGAGATATTCTGTGAAGAAGATTGGACTTGCCCCGAGGAACTTGATGCCCCTAATCATCAGGAAGTAGTCTAAAGAGATCTACACTCCCTTCCCCCTTTAAACTTCTTTTCTTGCCTACCTAGTATTGTGGGTTGGGAAGAGATTAGGTAGAGAAATGGTAGATATAAGACTCCAATAAAGTAGCCAAATAGTATGGTTACAAACTATACAAACTACTCTTTGGGTTTTATGTTTGTTTGTTTGTTTAGTGTGTGTGTGTGTGTGTGTGTGTGTGTGTGTGTGAACCTGATCTGGACACAGTTGTGAAGAATTGTGTTGAAATTTTGATGGGGTTTCCATTGAATCTGTAGATTGCTTTTGGTAGAATGGCCATTTTTATTATGTTAATTTTACTGATCCGTGAGCATGGGAGATCTTTCAATATTCTGATAGCTTCTTCAATTTCATTTCTCAATGACTCGAATTTTTTATTATACAATTCTTTCATTTGCCTGGTTAGAGTTGCCCCAAGATATTTTATATTACTTGATGCTATTATGAAAGGTGTTGTTTTCCTGATTTCTTTCTCAGTCCATTTGTCATTTGTTTATAGAAAGGCTATTGTTTTTTGTTTGTTTGTTTTGCTTGTTTGTTTTTGATTGAATTTTGTATCCAGCTACTTTGTTGAAAGTGTTCATTAGCTCTAGGAATTTCCTGGTAGAATTTTTGGGTCATTATTTTCACCATTACACCATCTGCAGTAAAGATGTGTTGACTTCTATTTTACCAAGATTTATCCCCTTGACTTCCTTGAGTTGTTTTATTGCTCTACATAAGACTTCAAGTACTAGTTATGTAGAAAGTAGACAACTTTTTTTGTTCCTGATTTAGTGGAATTGTTTTGACTTTAAGTTGATGTTGGCTATGGTCTTGCTATAAACTGCCTTTGTTATAGAAGGTCACTTTTATTCCTAATCCCTAATCTCTCCTATACTTTTACCATGAAGGAGTGCTGGATTATGTCAAATTCTGAAAATGGAATTCTTTAAAACAAAACAAAACAAAAATCAGGCAAGTGAGAGGAGAATCAAAAGTATCTTTCACAAGCCATGGGAACGTTTTTGAAGGCAAAAATCATGTTCTGGTCTAATAGGGAAACCATCTGATACTTAAGTATCAAGTAAAATTGTAAAGAAAAATAAATAAGAACACTAAAATAACCAATCTACTGATACGCTTTGCTCATGGACACATGAGCTACAGATGAACTTGCTAATTAATAGGGCCTCAGAACCAGGTCAACTTTCTGACTTGCAGAGAGCCAGTTTTACCTAGTTAATTCAGTGAGTTCTGTAGTAGGCAAGACTTGGATGCCAGAAAACAGAACACAAACTTTATGCAGGCAGCCTCACACTCCAGGAAGAGCCTGGCTTTCCTTTCATGTTTATGGTATCTCCACTTTCTCAGGGGTAGACTCAAGACAAAGGACAGTTGAAGTTCCAGAGTTTTATCACAGGTGTCATCTTCAGAGGAAGCTGCCAAGAGTTTGAGAAAAAAAGTGATTTTCATCAAACACACACACACACACACACACACACACACATTCATTTATCAGGGTATAGCTGGTAAACATTAAACATATTTCTATACAGTGGAATTAGGTGCCACAAAGTTTATATTAAATATAAGAAAAGGAATATGATTGTAGAAATGGCAGCAGCTTAATATGAACAGCTTGTCACCCTCAAAGAAGAGGAAAAAAAGCACAATGACAATAATAATATTATTAGTAATATATTTTCTCCCTCAATCCCCAAAAGAACATTTTCAGATCTGAAACTAAGGGAAGCCAAATTTATATAACACAAGATTGAGGATCCCGGAGAGATGGAGTAATTGAAATAGACGGTGCTAGAAGAAATTGGGAGGGAAGAAGGTCATAGATATGTCCACATCAGGTTCTTGTTCCCTCTAAAGTAGATTTGAGATTTCACACAACAAAACCCTTTGCTGGCTCAATAGCTTTTGGCAAATCCCAGCTTGATTTTTCACTATGAAATGCATATTCTACAAGGAAGACGGCTTTTAGACATAATAATGCATTGACCTTTTGCTATTTCGCACCTTTCCTATGAATATATTTTCCTGAAGAAAGCTCTTACCTTCTTGAAAGTAGTTTGTGAGTGATGTACTCATATCTTACATAGGGCTTCTTCATTTTGCAATATTATTAAAGGGAACAATCTTTGTGTTCTCTCTCTCTCTCTCTCTCTCTCTCTCTGTGTGTGTGTGTGTGTGTGTGTGTGTGTGTTTGTGGAGCACGCGTGGACATTTGAACAAGTGTCATCTGTTGATCCTGTTCTGGTATGATCTTCTGCATTCGCTGGGCTTCCACTTTTGCCCCCAGTCTAACCAGTGCGGTGTTAACAGCAGTGCTGGTGTGTCATAAATCTGTGTAGCACAGAGCTGAATCTGTTTAGCGTCATTGACTTTGTTTACTCACTGTTGTTTGGGTGCTTTTAAGCATGGTATCAACCAGCTAAGATGTAGTTGCTTCTTGCTTAAAATTAAAAATGAAGAAAAAAAATCTTGCCTTTATCCCTCCTTGGTTAGGTCAGATGTTTCTTTTGATAGCTGCAACTGCTACAAGACTGTTTCAGAATCTCTCTGTAAGTGCACAAGTGAGCTGAAAAGGAAGCCAAGAATGGAAGGGCAGAGTTTTGTAGTCAGAAACACGTATGGTCCCTTCTGAATAGATTGAAAGCCCTTTAAATAACTAGACCCAAGGGTTTCTTCCATTTTCTGTAGGAAACATGTACAGGTAAGCCTGTTTCCATTGTGTCTCAATTCTATTATTTTTCACAAAAGCCGTGTCTATTACTTTTTTTTTTTTGAATAAGCTCTGGTATTTTACAAAGAAATATATCCTTTGGCTCAGGTCATAAAAGACTTTTGTTGGTGTGTAGTGAAAGATACATTTACCAAGGTGTTTTATTACTCCACGGTTGGAATTAATATCTCCCTGCTTTATACTTCCTTAGCACGTTGTAAGTGCCTCTATTATAGCACTTATTGCCATCTGCCTACATTCAGGGTTGTTAATGTATGTTTTTAGATTATGAGCCCCTGAAGGGCAAGGACCATACCTTCCTCATTTTATATCTTCCCCAAGGCTCTATGCAGTGACTTGCATTTTGTATGTGCTAAATAAATGTTTATTAAATTGACTGAGTAGGTGGCACATACTTAGAGATAGACCGCTATTCTTTGAAAAGCATACTTTATTTTTAATCGTGGCTGATAGTTAAGCTTGGAAAATTCAAACAAGCTGAAATATTATGGGATAATTTTGTAGCATGAATGCTCCCTTAGAGAGAATTTCTTTGCTGTTGCAATTTAATTCATATTGACATATTATTTATATGTGCTGTTGCATTAAGAGTTTGAAGAAAAGTAGCACTGAAATCAAATTCTTTTCATTCCTTCATACCATCTTCACATGATTTGCCTAACTTTTATGATCCACAGTTCCACTTATTGTAAACTGGGAACTGTAGACTCTTTTCAGAGAATTCCAGTAAGGCTCAGGTGGGAGATGTACACAGAGAAGTTAGTACATTCTGAGAGCTAAATAAGCAATTTCATATATTTCCTTTTCTATTTTTCTTCCTTTCAGTTAACATTTGTTGGTGAGTTCTAGATTTGTGTCTATTGAATGCTAATGTCAACACCTGCCCTGATTACTGGGACAAAGAAATGAGTCCAACACTTCCTTAGCAGCTGAACTTGGAACATTCAATCAAAAATCATAATGACCTCCTGTGTCATGATGGTAGACATATTTTGGATTTAAAAAAAAACCATGGAAAGGATGAAAATTTACTTTGTCTTTCAGTATCATATGGAGTGATACTGACACATATGAGTGATCTCAGTTTTGGCAGAGGGAAGTGGGAGGGACAGCTCCCATAGGGGAAATAATGGGAATCAGTTAAAAACATCACCAAGCGGCATGGTTTGCATAATGCGTTACTAGATTATAAAGATGAGGAGGGTAACAGGAGAAGAGTCTGAGTCCCATGAAGATATTTCTGTTGTGTTTTAAGAAGGGGAATAACCTATGTGTTGAGAGTAAAGGTGAGACAACAATTCATATTTTTCCTTCCAGGATTTATTAGTTCCTCCCTCTCCCCAGCAGGGCCCACTAAGGTAATTCCAGAAAATTCTTGGGGTTTCAGTAACCCAATCTGAACACTACTGCTACAAATGATAAGCTGTAGACCGGGATGGGGTGAGGTTCAAACAGGGTAGGGAATGAGACAGGATTAGAAACAGCAGTGTTTTTGGCTGAGAGTTTGAGTTCATGACTCTGAAAATATCTGTTCTTAATAGCAGGGATCCCATGGAAGCTGCTGTGGTTGTTTTTTGAGTTCAGTATCTTTGAAGTTGAAGCTGGATTCTGTTACATAGATATAAATTCCAGACAGCTTTTCTGTCTGGACTAGTTTTCCTATGGCTAGTGTATTTTCTGCAAAGCAAGCAGCCTGGTTGGTTGCGAGGCTTATAATCTGTGTGGGTACAGAAGATTTCTCCTGAAGTTAATCAGCAGGGTCTTAGTTTCTTCCCACATAACTGATAAAAGGAGACTAAATTTCTTAGCCTTTCATCATTATAACAAAAAACTGGAGGTAGACTAGGCTGCTTAAAACGAAAAGAAAGATGTATTTGTTCACACTTTGGAGGGCTAAACATCCCAGGGGTGTAGTTCAGGTTCAGTGACGGAAAATCCTTGTTAACAAATTAAGCAAGATATACTGGTAATGAAGTAGCACAAATGTTATGGGATTAACAAACCACCCACTGCTTGGATTTAAGGCCCACTCCATAAGATGGAACTAAAACTTCTCAGGTGGCCAAGAACACGAGAATGGATAGAACTTGGGTCTGTGGAATAACCAAATGCTACTATTCTGCTAAATAAAAACAGCAAGGAAATGACTGCTAATGCACAAATAGTTGCCTCCCTTACCTGCATTAGGTGAGAACTAATTCAGAGACTCACAGTTGGACAGAGAGCGAGAGATACTGAAGCAATTCAGTCTGAAATGGGACATCATCTGACCTCCTTCTCAGGGCTCAATGACCTCCAAAGAAGTGGAGGCAGGAAGATCATTAGATCCCAAGCTGATAGATGACTCTAAGGAAACAATGTCTTCCAGACACAAGACTGGTGCATATGGGAACCCCCAGAGACTGGCAGCACAGGTTTATACCAGATTGGGTCCCAAGACTGAGAGGGGCAAGTGAACATGAGCTGTCACCACTAACCAGGGAGTTATCTGCAGCTGGTAAGTACATACATAGAAAGGAACATTTAGTCTTCTCCAAAAGAATCTAAATTACCATGATTCAAGGTAGGCTGCATGCCCAGTGATGGATGACCTACACAAAATAGATTCCATGGCATTCTTGTAGAGTTTTTGTCTTATATACTTTTGTTTGGGCATTTTTTTTAAAAAATCTTATTGGTCTTTTGCTTGAATATTTTGATTTCTGATTTTGTGGGAGTTCTTTTGGATGGGAGTTTCTTGTTTGTTTGCATTTTATTTATTTTCTTTAAAAAGAGAGAGCATGGAATGATGTAGAGTTGTGTGTGTGTAGGGAAGTAGACGATCTAAGAGAAGCTGTGTGAAGGGAAATGTAAAATCAGAGTATTTTATAGGAAAATAATTTTTCAATAAAATAATAACAAACATCCCGAGAGAAAAGTGAAAGTTGCAGTTAATAGGAGTCTTATCCATATAGAATATATAAAATGAAAATGGTACTTTGGGGAAAGCCAATGTCCTATCTGCCTTATTCTCTTTCTTAATGTATAAGAGAAAGAACAGAATGGCCGAAGCTTTATTGCATTTTCTAGGTGATTATGGCTATATTAGCATCATGATTTCAAGCCATTATGATTGAACATTTTCAGTGGAATCTTTATTACTCATTGCAATTAAAGTTATATGTATTTGAATGTTATAAACATGGAAACAGACAGGAATCCAAATGTTCCACACTTATGTCTCACAAAATATGCATTATTTACTTTTTTTTATAGCTACAGATCAAACTCTCTTGTCTGTGTTAATAATATTATGCCCACTGACAGTTGTGCAACCTCTAAAGTCTCAAGTTCAAAGAACAGTGGATCCTGCCGATGTGTCCATAATCACAGGAGCAGGCCAGGCTCTAGGAAAGATGAGAGTTGTGACTGCATTGAGAGCTCCCTCAGAGTGATATATACCTCTGACTCATTGATTCAAAGACTTGCCATCTTCATTTTTATGTATAGTTCCAAATGTAAAACCTCTCATAAGGCCAAGATCTAGGTGAGCCATTCCAATCCCATTTCAGCCAATCATTTGCTATTTATTTATTTAATATAAAACTTAGATTTGAATTTTTTCCCTTGAAATAGGTGAACTCTTATGTTGGGCTGTGACTTGCTTAGAATACAGCTGAATTGGTATTTGCCTGGCTCAAATATGACTTGGTATTACAGAAACTGATTTTGGCTCCTGTAATTCTATTGGAAGCTAATCCAGAAACCTAGAGATGGAGAAAATCACAGAAAATTTCCCTCTTTTATTCTTTCCCCATACAATATGTCCTGATTACAGTTTCTTTTTCATATACTCCTCCCTGTTCCCCTCCACCTCCTCTCTCATCTGGATCTATTCCCTGTCTGTTTCTCATTAGAAAAGAATAAGCTTTGAAGATATAATGATAAAATATAACAAAATAAAATATATTAAAATAAAACAAACCCATCACATGTAGATAAGCCAAACCAACAACAAGAAAAGAGTCAAGAGAAGGCACAAGGATCAGAGACCCACTCACTCACACAGTCAGGAGCCCCTAACAAATGCTAAACTGCAAGTAGTAATATATATGCAGAGGACCTGTTGTCAACTTCGCTGCTTCAGTCTCTGTGAGTTCATATGTGAACTGAGTATGTTGATTTAGAGGGACCTATTTTCCTGTGTCCTCCAGCCCCTCTGGTTCTTATAGACAATTTTTACCTTCTCTTTCATGGGGTTCCCTGAGCTCCGAAGGGAGGAATTTGATGAAGATTTCCCACTTAGAGCTGTGCTCCAAGGTCTCTTTCTGTCTATGTATAATGTCTAGCTCTGGGTTTCTGTATTTTTAGCCATATGCTGTAGGAGGAAGCTTCTCTGATACTGACTGAATAAAACCTCTGACCTATGTCTGAGTCTAGCAGAATACCATCACTACTTTCATTTTATCACTACATCATTTTATCACTTCTTTTTATTTTAAAGACTCATAGTAGTTGTTTTTACGCTAGGTCTCTGGGTTATCTTCTTGGTCACCCAAGCAGTGTCATGTATGGATTGCATGGAGTGGGCATTACAGTGTTGGCTGGTAGCTCCCTAAAGAAACTTCTACTAGCCTAGTGCTTTCTCAGTGACCTACATAGGTCTTCTTTTTCTTTTTTATCTTTGTGTGTATGTGTGTGTGTGTGTGTGTGTGTGTGTGTGTGTGTGTGTGTGTGTGTGCGAATAGGTTTTGAGAATCCAAATTTAGGTTGTCATGCTTGAACAGCATACGCTTTACCCAGGAGCCATCTCCCCCAACCTCTAAACAGGAATTTTCAATCTTATTCAACCCATTATATAAACAAGCTTGCCCTATAGAAATGAGCTCTCCTTTACCTGAATCTCAAATGTGATATTTATGTTTGGCCAGATGTTACTTAATTGAAACTAATTACATTTCCCAAGTAGTCCTGGTGTCTGGAATCAGCCATGCTGCAAAGCAAAGCTGAACTGAAGCATGCTGCTGTCTCTGCCTCTCCTCAGCTGACTGTGTAAAAGAAAGACTAAAGTACACTTAAGTCAAAAAATCCAATTCTGTTCACTCATTTTATTTCATTCATTTCTTGGTATATAGATAGAAGCATCTTGCATGGCCGTTGGCTTTGTTAAGTAGGGTGGCTGTGTTACGGCTAAAGGAAAACTTTCTGAAAGCATAAAAATAAAAAGAAGCACAGAGTCTGTGCTACTTCTTTTTGTTCTAATAAATATGTTTGTTGTTGTTCCTCTTGCATGTTGTTAGAGCATGAGATGCTTTTTTTAAAAAAATAATCAGGGTATAATTTTAAACCATAACTACCATGGTTGGTATTCTGGAAATCAGATAGGAATTTTTCATCTATGAATTTTTATTTTAATTAAAATCTAATTCCATCATTTTTCCATTTCCTTTGCTCTCTGACCTGTTCTATGCCTCCTCATTCTAGCCCCTCCTCTGTGGCTCCATCTATTGTCAGATTGATGGGCTCTTTTTCCTTGACAGTAGTGTTTAATACGTTTGCATAAATGCACAAATATATAAAAACATTCTACCGAGAATTTTTTTTTTATGTTGCTTGTGTGTATATGATTTAGGGTTTGACCACTTTGAAGACATGTGGCACACTTCATACACAGCAGTTCTTTCTAAGCACACATATCAGAGTATTCATTTAGTGGATGATATTTCAAGAAAACTACTGGGTGCCTATGGACATGAGTTTCAGGGGTTACTAGATATTGTTTGCTGGGTCTTATTTGTTTCTCCCAACATTACTTTTACATGATTACAGAAGAATGTGATGACATTTAAAAATGTTTACCAATATTTAATATTCAATGCTCAAATATTATTTCTATTATTGGGAAGGGAAGCATGGTTTTGTGGGGCTTTTATGCATCCTTTACAGATATGATTGTCCATGCACCCACACAAGGCTACACCTACACATATAGTAAAGCAATTTCCACCGTGCTAAGGAGAAACTTGACGTAGTTCTTGGAAATAGGGTGTGGGAACTCAAAGCAGGGCTGGGGAAGAGAGGGGAAGGAGGATAGCCCACGACTGGCCAGAGTTCCTCCTACGCTTTGGGCAGACATACATGGGAGGGCTGCCAGATGCTTTCCACTCAGCTCTGAGTGGTCATTAAGCCACTGACCCTACTCGACAGGGGAGTGGGGGTGGACAAAGGGCAGTCTCTGAAACCAGGGGCCTTGGAGCGACACCCTGTGCCCCGGGTTATGGGAGAGAGGGCTAAGGGAGAGAGGTTCCCACACAGGTGAGAGTCTGTGCAGTGGGCCTTGATGAACAGAGACAGTCTATGGTTTTAGAGCTTTATTATAGAAAGGCAGGGGGAAAGAGAAAAGGTAAAAGAGAGACTGGCCATGGCCAAGAGGAGAGAAGGGGGAAAGAGAAAGAGAGAAGAAAGGCTAGAGAGTAAGAGGGAGAGAGAGGAAGAGAGTGAGAGGAGAGAGATAAGGAGAGAGGTGAGTAAGGGGAATAAGAGGAGTAAGAGCAAGAGAGTGATGTGGGGCCAAGCAGCCCTTCTTATGGTGTGGTGTTATCTTTACTGTTGCTAGGTAGGAGGAGTGTAGCCTGAAGGTCAGAAGCTTGGGACATTGCCTACGTGACTACTAACCATGCTTCTCTTGTGGGGGCTGAGGGGGCGGTAACTTCGACAGGAGCCAGGGTCCACGAGACATGAGAGAACTCCTTCTGCTCCATGTAGGTGAATTATCACCACTGGGTCCCGGGGTTCAACATCTAGCTTCAACTGGAAACCAGGCTTTCTGTATATGACCCAATGCCCCACAACAGGGCATGAGAAACATCTGCACTTGAACCTCTAGAAGACCATGTTGTATTTGTGATTTCTGTTACAAAGGCAAACAATTTGACTAATACACATCTAGCCCAATCTAGTTACTTTTGGTTACTAAAAACTACAAAGAATTTATGTTTTTCTTAAATGTGGCATATGAGAGCTGCTTCTATTTGTTTCATCAAAAATTTATTTTAAAATTGACCTTAAAATGTTCTGTGGAACTTCCCTGGACCAATTTGGCAGGCAGGGGGTTGATTGGTAAATGTTGAGTATTTCCCATTGGCTTCTTTTCTTATAGTTTTTATGTAGTGGCAAACTTTGAAACCACTTTTCTATTTAATGAATCATTCACTTAAAACAGAGCTAAACAAACAAACACGGAGAATAGCAAAACCAAAATAGATTACATGGGGATTGTGAAGCCTACTTTTATTTTAATTTCATGCATCCATTTTCCAATTTGAACTGAACATCTCTTGTGTTGGAGATGGTTTGCCAAACATCCTTGTCTACTTTAAGAGTCTGTCTATGGATCAAGGGAGTCCCACATTAGCCACCATCAATGAATGCCTTTGCCAAGTGTTCTGACTGTGTTCTCAGCTTTGTCCAAATCAAAATTCATTTTTTTTCACAGTAAATATTTCCATAAAACCTCCTGCTTTAGTTTGATATAAAAGTTACATATAATGTAAATCATCCATTTATGTAGTTCTTGTAAACTCCATAGTATATACTTAGTAGCATATAAAATAAAAGTGAAGTAATTTATAATATATAAACTGGAGTTCTTAAAACTCCAATAAAGAAAATGGTGGCCAAGCTAATGGAGACAATTCACCATATATGCCTATACCTATGACAGTTAAGGCTTTCTAGACAAGCCATAAATAACTGATTTTTTTCATATTTTAATTGTCCTATCTATATAAAAAGGTTTAAACTGATGTCCATGTTAATTACTAACAGTCTTAGTCAAAAATTCATTTAAACAAGACTTGACTGAGACAATATCCCAACCCTTCTACAAATTCAGATTTTGCCACTACTTCTTGGTCTTGTTAGTTTGCATTCTCTATTTGAGAATCTCATTTTACCTGAAGAAATAACTAAACAACATCTCTGCATGGTTTTACAGAATTTAAATGTTTAAGAACCATCATAAATGAATAATGAAATATAGGCTTGCACATACTTGTAAAGAACAGGTGGGAAGACTTTGTGATGATTGACATTATTTTTAGGTTTTAATTACTACGCTTAAGATACACACAAAACACATGCATGCACAAACACACACATACACCACCACTACCACCACCACTACTACCTTGTCAGTCTAGTTCCTTTATTTCTCTGATGCTGAAGACTGTTCTTAAATGGATTGATCTTATAAAATGTGCTGTTCTTGCAAGATAATAGATCATAAGACTATCTGCTATTTTTGTTCTTGTAATCAAACCTGCTTACTCTGGTAAAAGGACAACAAGGTTAACTCCAAGACATGTACACTAAAATATGTAGGTAAATACATGCCATCTTGTGGTTTTTGCCTTTATAAGCCCTGGGCTGACATAGCAAGGTGCTGTGTCTTGTGAGCTCTTTCAGGTCCAGTCCTGGTGGAGGAGGGTACCAGTACCTAAGTAAGAAGACTCATCTCATTACAAATTACTCATGGTCATGAAGAATCTCTAAGCAACCTCATACCCATAATAACTTTAGAAAGTTTTTTTCTTAAATTTGATAAATTGTAGTAAATATTCTTGAAGTAAACATTGTGTGTGAGTACAAACCCTATGTCACAAGAGCACACGCAGAATAAATCAGATAGAGTCTATTTGTAGCAGAAATGGAACACTTTTCTTTGATTGCAGGACTTTGGTATTTCGAGGTGATGAGCCTTGGGGAATTTATAAACAAATTTTCATCCTTTACACAGTATTCTATTCAGTGTATATTAAAACAAGTACTTTATGTTTATGTGACAGGGCTCAAATAGTAAGCTGGCATTATCACCCATTTAGTGTCGTATCCAGCAGAGCTTTATAAACCACTGCAGAGCACAGAGTAGATTTTTAGTAGCCCCAACTACTGTATACATTGGAGATTATTTAGAAGCTTTTCCCAATAAAGTCAAGAATGTTCCACCATTATTGCAATAATAACAACAACAAATTCCCACAAATTTCCAAACCAGTCACAAAAGGGATACGGTTCTCACTGGGAATCGTTGCTTTCTGCACTGAGATCTCCCTCTTCTCCCGGCAGCATGTATGTAGATCAATAGCACAAGCAGAATGCTTTTTGGTCCTTGCCTGCATTGGGCTTGCCAATGGAGTTTTCAGAAAGCCTGCCTCTGGTTGTTCTTCCTGCCAACTCCTTAAGGTTCTCCTGTAGCCATTTCTCCACCTTCTCTGGAGAATGTACTGGATCACATCCCTGGTGAGCTGTTCAGCATCTTCACTATAGAAGTGTTGCTCTGTAGAGAGCCACTTTTCTGAGAATTCTGTCTATATTATTTTTGATTGCCTAAGGAACCAATCCACAGAACATCATATAATGTCACATTTCTGACTCCCCAGGGCTTCCTGGGATGAGTCCTGAGGTAGGGAGGGAGTGCATTACTATTCCTTTAGCTCTAGGTGAATTTCATTTTTTTTTCTATATTGGTAGAAGAGGCTCCTTGTGCTATTCTGAAAGCCCTGAAATTTGGGTCTGTGGAACAGAGCATTAATCTGTGTTTTCTTTTTAAAAGCTTTCTCTAGCAAAGGCAAGCAAGTTTCACAGAGATTGAATTTCATATCATTCTGTAAAGCCCTTTAGGAAATGCAGCATAAATATATTAAAATAAGGTTAAACTTCCATTCTCCATGAGAGCAAAATAACAACAAACTATACATTCTGAAAACATGCCAAATTTAAAAAACCAAACCAAACCAAACCAAACCAAACCAAACCAAACCAAACCCTAACCCCAAAAGAATGAAAAAGGAGCATGGAGTCTTTATTGACAAAATGCCTGAGACATCTCTGTGATGTGTTTTCACATAGTTCTTGACTAGTTTGATCTTTGGCAATCATTGTATTCTACAGAGAATACAATGTGTGATTAAGCCTCATTTTCTATGGTTGACCAAAAGAGTAACACTTGATATTTACAATGGAGGAAACGTATTTTATTTTCTTTACAACTCAATATTGGTGTTTAAGTTGCATTTAGTGTGCACAGTAACCAAATAATCTTCTTAAAAGTCATTACCTATTCAGATTGCCCTAGACAAACACATTTCACTAGACCTGAACTAACTATCCCTGATTTGATCCACCTTTAGATGTTTCTAAAGGTGGCAGCAGAGACTTATGAAGATGCTGTGAAATAGTAGGTGAAATAGTTAAGTGTAGCAGTTTTATTGCTCATATAGAAAAGATAACTAAGTCAGGGCAGTAGCAAGATTCCTCCTAGACTCTTAATATTGACCCAGGCAAGTGAGAGGCCTTAAGGCTTTAGTTTCTTTAATTTCAGATTTACTTCCCTTAAAGGACATGGGTACGTGTGAAAACCTAGTCATAAAAGCAGGTAAGGTATCCCAGAGCTTTTCAGACTATGCAAGGTAATATAACTCTTATTACAACCCTAGGCGACATCTCAATACTGATAGTCTCCTGACTGAGAGCAGCTACCTAGAGAGTCACAAATAGACCCCCCCCCATGTGATAGGTGTGTCAACTGGATATCAAGCATCGTTGGTGAAAAGGTAAAGCTCCCACCCCCAACCTCCTCAACCCATTGACTTCAGGGACTTGCAGAGTATGGCAAATGTCCGGAAAGCATCTGTCTGGTTAGGGGTTGGGGTGTACAACCCTGCAGAATTACAATTATCCTTTTGCTTAGAAAGATAGTCCAATTATGCCATTATGTATTTTTCTACCTTGTTCAGAATGTTCTGGTTTCTTACTAGATATATATTTGTTTCACTGTAGGGTTTGTTTCTATGAGAATAACTCTTATGTTGTTTTGTGGTTAAGGCTATGAGGCAGCAATAGAGCGTGGCAAGTCTGATAGATATCCATAGTGCTTATCTGTTTGTGTTTAACTTTATAAGCATACAACTCCATGGGATTCATTTGAACTTAATACATGAGATAGAAAACAAATTACTAAGGACAAGTAAGAAAATAGGGACTGCTTTAATAGTGATGTGTATCTGAGGCAAGTCAGACACTGAACAGCAGCTTCTCCCTCTAATAAAAACTAAAGGTATGGCACACAGAGGTTCTACTCTGACTCTAATAATTCTTCTATCTTGCCTTGACACCTTCCTGTTTCAGAACTTAGGGGTAGAGTGTTTCAATGTGTCACAAAGGATAACTAAGCAAGAGTTCCAAACATGACTAAATGACTTCACTGGACACTTTACAGTGTTCTTTTCAAAAACAGCTTTTGAATAGGGAGTATGTTCTTGGAAAATGAAGTATCTAGGATTACAAGGAGTGACTACAGGCAAAGAATCTCATAGCAACAACATTACATTTAAGTAATGTCTAAGTAATGTAGATGAGGCATTGACAATTGAAGTGATATTAGTGGTCATTGTCTGCCAGACACTGTTCTGGGTGAATATAATATGATTGAACACAACAAGTAAATGTCCTGCTCTTTGTGGAGTACATAGTCTAGTGGGTGAGAATACAGAAAAAGCCAGTGCTTTCACTGACTCATACTGAATTTTAGAATTTTATCAAAAATAATTCACAAGAAGAATGAGATGAGGAAGGTTGTCTTAGTGACGATCCACTTCTGTTCAATTAGCCATTCACTTTAAGACAAGCTTAGAGTTGGAATGTATTCTTGGAAGGATGTTCCACAAAAGCATCCTTGGAGTAAGGTTGTCATGGAAACATTTCAACTTATTTAACCTTAGGTTGCAAGACTGGTAAAGACATGGTGAATACATGGAGTTTAAACTCCCTTTTTGGACCTAAGTTAAACCTTACTTCCCTGATTGAGCTAATTTTTCCAGACCAAAGCAAGTTCATTGACTTGTTAATTTGCTTATGTAATTCATTCATTTTGTTAATCAGTCAAAGGCTGACAAGCAAACTGGGCTCCATGGCCAGTACTTAAAATCCCAGTACTTGGCAGATAGAGCAAGGAAGGTTAGGAGTTCACGCCTAACCTTGGCTGCATAGTGAGTTCAAGGCCAGCCTGGGTTCCAAGAAACCCTATCTGGACAACTAAACAAAAACAAACATTAGCAACAGAAAAACCAGATAGACAAATAAAAACCACATACTAAAAACTGGAAAAAAAACCCCAGTATTTACTATGTAACAATATTCTAGATGATAGTACAACAAGATTTTTTAAAACTTAATAAACTTCCTTCTGGTTTTAGAGAACTTACAGTTAACAATTGTGATAGGAAGATCATTACTGAAGCATTCCGCATTAACTTGAGTGTGAATAAAGTATACATCACCTTAGATGCTATTAGCCAGATAAAGCTTCTCAATGTACATGATTCCCTTCTGACTGTTGTGTTTAGATTGAACCATGTACTGCTTAGGGAGTAGAGTCAGACATAAAAGACATATTTAGGTATTAGAAGCTAGAGATCATTTCAGTCACTGCAAGAAGAATGTTTAAGAGATTCTCAAGAGGTCAGCATAAGGCACACATTTTTTCAAAAAGGTCCTTATGGATGGATATAGAAGACATGGAAAGAATGGATAAACATGGATAATGGCTTACTGAAAGTCTCACAAAACTTGTGTGCGCCAATGAGCAAATTTAGTGTTTAGAATTAGTTGTCATTTAAATGGAGGCCAAGGAGAGCTATTTCCCAGTACTAATTAGAAAATTATATTGCTCTGGATTCGTGCAGCACAATTCTGCATACAGGTAAATTATACTTCAGCACACCCAGAATAACCAGGAACCTCAGAGCAATTCTTTGAACTAAATTTGATAGCTGAGCCTTTTCCTTTTATCTTATGCATTTTGATGTTTGCCAAGTAGCCACTTTTCTATTTGGAAGAACGTCTGAGTCTTTCCAGTGAGAGGGCCACAACTGAAGGTCAGCATCTTTAAAATTGCCCCTCTCCATCTCACTGTCCCTTCAGTGTCTGGAGTCAGTCAGTGGTAGAACTAGATAATGGCGAATAGAGACACTTTCAAGAAATGTTTTAAATTAGTGTGCTTGTTCATTTTACACCTTTATGCTGTGTTTACTTATCCAACTAACAATGTATCCTTTACATTGGAATTTGAGTATCTTTAATAATGCTATAGGAGCTTATGTAGGGCATAGCTCTTGGGTTAAGTACCAACTCTGTTGCTTCTGATAGAAGATTCTAGAACAATAGCTGTACCCTTTAAAAAACTGGTGACAAGAAAATGATCCCTAGCAATTTTATATCCCTTTCATTTGTCTAGTAGTCCATAGAGGCTGCTTGGGTAGATATCCCCATTTACTTTTTGCTCTATCCTTGGAGTTCTGAGAGTTTAGAGCTACAAAAGGGTCAGTTGTCTCAGACCTAGGATGAAGAAGACAGCTATAGATTGACTTCTACAGAAACATGGCTACATCACTGTTATGACTTGACAGATAAAACCCTGCAGTATTCTCAGATATAAATATATCTGTGAATCGTTTTCTGATCCTTGGTAACTTTTAAGATGAAAATCAAAATTTGAGAATCTCAGATTATACCAAGTATGTAAGTAAGGTAAGTCATATTTTAGCAGAGGAGCAGGGAGAAAAAGGATCCAAAAAATAGTTATTTTACACTATTTATAGAAGATACTGTTCATCTCAAAGATCCCTACTTATACTGTGCATACTACAAGGATTCATAAGCCAGTGAGTGTCTGAGAAAATGCATCCGTAGCACAGATTTCAGCATGGCCCATAGGGAAGTAATAGAGAAGTTTTTTAATGTTCAAAATGCTTCTTAGCACAATAGGCTAAGCTTCTGACTCCATGTAGGTGCAACTTCCTGTAAACCAGTCTCATGGTGTCCTCTGCCCTTAAAAGCCATCTCCTTGAATTGGAGGGACTTTGTTTAGCTACTCCACCATTCAGAATCTTCTCTGTCTTGCTGGTCATGAAATTGCTCAGCTGAACTAAAAGGCAAAGTGACAATAATTGGAAACAAAATATCTTTGTTCCCCTTCCCTGTGAGCAGCTGCCTGCCCCTTGCAAACACCATATTGGTGAGGGCAGCTTCTTTATTGAGCATGCTGACAGAGACATTCTGCATATTTATAACAGCTGAGAAGTACATGCCCTGAAGAGTGAACTTCATTCTTAAACTGCCAGGTAGCTTTCCGCAAATGACAGTGATTCGTCCCTTGCGATTCTTTCTCCTCCTCACTGACTTCATAAAGCAAGAGTTGACAGCCTAATTTTATACAGTTAATAATACTAAGAAGCAGTGCGATTTCAGAATGTCGACTAGACTTGTCCATTTTAAGCTATTTTTAACAAACAGATTTTCCCTATCCCTTTATCTTATGGCTTGCCGAGATGTAATTTTAATTTTCATGCTTCTTACTAAATAAGTTTTCATATTCAAACTAGAAGTCAGTGAAAGTATTCCTGATCACGTTTGACATTTGATAACATAAGAATTGGGGTGCGTTATGGGAAAATTCTCCTGTGACCCAGTGACTACATTAATGAATGATTTATTTTATATTTAACAACTTACTTATTTGTTTTTAATTTATTTTGAAAACATCATATATGTGAACTGTATTTAAGTCATTTTTCATCTTCTGTTCCCTCCAATCCCTTCTCTGTGCTCCCAACTCCTCATTTCCATGGCATGTTATTGCTTAATAATTATTGTTTTACATATACATATACATTTATACACACACTATGATGAATATGGTACTTGTCATGTGCATATGTTTTAGAGCTGACTACTTGGTAGTAGATAACTAATTAGAGGAATCATTCCTAGGGAAGACAGATTCTCCCTCTCTCAGCAGTCATTAATTACCTCTAACCATTCTTTAGGATTAGATATCCTGTATGATTTTTCCCCCAACTGTAATGGTACGACAACTGATCATGCTACTGTTCAGATCTTGTTTAGGATGTTTTATTATTGAGACTTCTTGAGTGCAGCTTCTCTGTTTATAAATGTATTATACAATCTCACAGTAGATGTGTTGATCTTCTGACTCTTATAATCATCACACCCTCTCTTCTCTAATGTGGTCTGAGCCGTGTGTGTGGATTATGGTTTTGTTTTATCAGTTGACGTTGGGCATTCAAGCTTCACTTCTTTTCTTTATTTTGATCAGTTATGACTTTCTGTAATGGTCCCCTTCTGCTACAAATGTAGCTTCTTTGATGAGGGCTGAGAGCTGCATATATCTGTGGTTATAAGAACAAATACTTGGGGTGTAGCTAAATTTATACTATCTTGGGAAAGTAGCAGTAGTTGGTTCTCCCCTAGTTTCCATGCTCTCACTAGCCATGAGTAGTTACCTGGGTTCTTAGTATCAGGGATGATTTATTCCTGTTGAACAAGCCTTGACTTCAATTCGACAGCTGTGGTTACAGCCAGGATAGGAGTGCCACTGTTGCACCTTTAGTTGCATTTCTACTATGTTGATCATTACTGTGGTTCGTAGGCATCAAGCTGGATTGGAGGATTGGTTATTTTTCTTCATTTGTAGTTTGCACAGGACTGGCACTGTAAATGACCTGTATCCCTGACCTTCAGGGAGCAGGCTTTCAGACCAGATACACTGTGATTCCTCTAAGACCTGTGTCTGCAGTGTGTGGTATCTTCAGCAATGAGAACTTACATTAGACTTCTGGGAGGCAGCTCAGGGCAATGGCAGTAGCATGTACCATTTAAGGAGTTCTTTGGATGCCTCCTACAAGAGGCACAAAAGGCTTGTTCTCATATCTGGTACTGGAATTTTGTTTCACAGTTTATGGCTCTTGGGGTAAGAATTATGACCTCAAGTGACATACCTCTATATAGTGCACACACACAATTTTAAGTAAACATAAAATAATATGATTCCCTATGGGTTTTCCAACATCCGTAGTGTTATTTATCCCTCCTTTTCTTCCCTCCTATATTTCCTTCCCTACCCTTCCCCAGTTCAAGTCCTACCTCATTGTTTATTTTCCCATTTCCACCTTCATAGCACCTGTAGTCTACTATTCTCCCATCTAGAGCCTCTTTCTACCACAGTCTGTTTTCACTTACTCTTTCCTGTGGTTACTCCAGGTTATAGATTCACTCCTGAAAATTTCGAGTTAGAATCCACAAATAAGAAAGAACATGTAGCATTTACTTTTCTGCATCTGGGTTACCATACTCAGGTTAATACTTTCTAGTCCCATCCATTTACTTGTAAATTTCATGATTTTGTGTATATATATATATCATACAAATCACAACTTTAATAGATACAGAGGCTATGGGAATAAGTCCATGAAACTTCCTTTGAGTTTTATCAGTTTTAAGTAGGGGATAGAAAGAAAGCTTTTTATTTGTTTGTTTCTTTGTTTTGCTTTTTAGCTATACACGTTTTGTTTACATAGCTGTTAATCTAAGTTCTATTTGATAAATGGGAAAACTGAGACAAATTGACAAATTATGACTTGGACCAATCCTCACTGTTAATTCATGACAGAGATAGAATCAGTTGTAGACATTGCTGCTAGTGCCTAGTGTCTTTATCGCAACACAATTTCTGTTCTAGTTTCATAGCCAAGGATATATTGCATTTATATCTATCTCTGAGACATGTTCACACATAATTCAATTGCATCCTTCCAATCAGTGCCTTCCTGTAGTATTTTGCTCTCCATAGGTGATGTTTACACTCAGAAGAAGTGAGAAGGGACAGAGGGAGAGTAAATCATTTGATGTACTTTTATCTCAGCTAATAAAATGTTTCTCTGTACTGGAGTTATGCCCAGGAGCCACGGGTCATCTTTTCATCATTACTAGCTCTCAGCTATATTTTGCTTTTATGTGTTGTTGGATTCCCCCAGGCATGCTTTAAGGGATTTGTTTCCATTACAGGACATGATCTTTGCAAACTTTGCCACTCAAAGGCTCAGCTTCCATGAATAGTAAATAATTTCATTTTTGCCACCCAGATTGTCTTCAGAATTGTGTTTTACTGTCCCCACATCTCTTTCCAAAAGCAAATATTTTCTTTGATCCGCTTAACCAGAGCTGTCAATGTTAATAGGAAAACTTTTATCATTAGTGTGAAACTTCTTAAAACAAAGCAAAACAAAGCAACAACAACAACAACAACAACAACAAAAACAAAAACAAAAATCAGACTCAGTTCACATGGAGATGTGTGTTTGCACTGAAAAAGTGCTCAGTGGGGTCACAATTCAGAATTCAGTGGGTAACTTTAGAGTGTTGGAGCATTAATGTTACTTTTTAAACAGGTATTCTCCAGAGTATCATAGAAATGGAATTGCCTTCTCTTCCTTGGGATTTTCACCAAAAAGAATAGAATATGCTTCAAGAGGGAAGGTTCCTTGCACAGCAGGGCATGGCCTTAAGATGCAGCCTTCCTGCCCTGCATTATGAATGCACCGGGTTCCAGAGTGAGTCTCCTTGTCATCCAGTTACAGAGCTCAAGGAGACTTTTCCCTCTGCAGTCTCTGACATACGGAAGGAATTCATTTTTTTATTTTTTTTCAAGTTTCAGCCATACCTCCTAGAAAATTCTGACTCTCAGCCCCTTCTGCAAATGACCTACATCTTTTACCCATGAGACTCCTACTAGAGTCATGGTGGTTAAAGCACTTTGTATTTTTTAATAACCAGAAGATCTCTAAACATTTTTGTCATTTATTGAAAAATGAGTCTTTTCCTATAATATACTCTGATTAAAGTCTCTTCTCCAACTCTTCCCAGCTCGTCCTTTCCTACTTTTCTCTCTGGGTTCACACCCTTTCTGTCTGTAGTTAGGAAACCAAACAGGTGTCTTTAAAAGGGGACATGGAAACTATAGTTCTTCACATTCCCTTCTCTACGATAAAATAGGGACATCACAATACCAATGATTCCAATGGCAATATAGACCAAGGTCTCTGATTTTAATGATGTGTTTACAACACAAAAAGTATTGTGCTGAGTATTTCATATACAGTATATCATACATCCGAACATGAGGCTTCAATTAGTCATTTGTCACATGAGGAATTTGGGATAGTAATAAATTTAATAACATGCCTAAGGTCATAACATTCAAGCTGATTGAAAACCTACTATCCCATCACTATGTATGGTAGAGTTTGAAGGATTTGCTGCTTCCTGTGTGGTTTTGTAAATATATCCTCTTGTGGTTCAATTTCTCCAGTCAGAATGGTGTTTAAGCCGCACTCACAGACCTGTTTTTTCCCCCTCTTTTATACAGCATTATAGCACCCGATTTTGTTAGCAGAGAATAGTATCATATAAATAGTGATGTAAGACCTCAGGCAAATCACTTAATCCCCCTGACCTTCGGTTTCCTCATTTGTAGGATGATGAAATAATACTACTTGCTTCATAGGGCTGTTCGATGATCAAATGCAAAAATGCAAGGAAAGTGCTCTCAATGAATAATGCTGGCCCATTTCCCCTCTTTGCACCCCTTTCCTGTGGGCACCAGTATAAGGAAATGTGGTAAGACCATTGGCAGATTTGATACTCTGTGGGTTCTTATTTAATAAATAATTAATTTCTCATTCTTGAAAGGATGTGAAGCATACTGAAGACTGAAAGGTGACGTCTTCACTCTGTGCCTTTCTTCTGTTTCTGTAATTTTCCCCTTCAGTTAGGCCATGCTCTTCACACATTCTGAGAGACATTTGCTCATTTAAGATGTATTGTTTAAGTCTTAAGCTTGCTCAATCCTCTTGACCAACCATCTTCTAACATTGTCCAACTTTGTTGACTCTTGCCTTTCTGGTAGGTGCTCCCTGTGTCCTTTAACCTTCCATTCGCCTAACAGTCAATGGTAACATGACTTTTAACAATCTTGTTGTCATCTCTGATCTCTCAGAATCACTTAAATATGAATCCTCACATGTGGTGCTCCCCTCTTTAACCTTTGACCTTTGTTGCATTGCACCTGGCTGATCAGTTCTTCCTTCTTAAAACTTTCTGCTGATTTTTTTTGATAAGATATGCTCTTTATACTTTTAATTCCTAAAATTTAATTTCTTTGAATATTTGAATCTGCCATATAATGCTTTTGTATCAATCCTTGGAGTATTGTGGGTCTAGGTATTTCAAATCCAAATAGTCTCTTCTTTCCTGACCATTGTTGTGTCAAACATTAGTCACCATCTACATGTTAGCTACTTTAAGCACACTTGTCCAGACTAGAATTGTGTAAGACTAAGACAACATACACACACACACACACACAGAGAGAGAGAGAGAGAGAGAGAGAGAGAGAGAGA
>NC_034594.1:46249264-46252637 GCF_900095145.1 Mus pahari
AGAGAGAGAGAGAGAGAGAGAGAGAGAGAGAGAGAGAGAGAGAGAGACATGAGACAGAAAGAGAGAGAGAGCCAGAGTCAGAGAGAGATGGAGAGAGACAGAGAAACAGAGATCTGCAGGTTTCTAATATAGTCACATTCTATAAGAAAAAAAAATACCTGAGTACCTTTGCTTATAAAGAAATTGATTTTGATTCATAGATTGGATGTCTCATTTCAAATCAGATATCTCCATTTGCACCAGGCAGAGAAACATATCATTATGAGACCATGTGGCAGAGAAAACCATTTATACCAGGAAGCAAGGAGGAAAGCCTGGGATCTTACAGTCCTCTTTAATAGCATATTCCCACCAATGATCTCAGGCACTCTCATAAGGCCCTGCTTTCTGAAGACCCTGTCACTCCCAATAGCACCATCCTGAGGAACAAATCCTTACTACATAGGCTTTTCATTAATATTCATCTAAATAATAGCACTAACTAAACATCCATATACCCCAGCTTGGAAATAACTACAATTTAATTAATTTCCTCCTCTAACTCCAAAGGTCCCTTTTACATTCTCTAATACCTCCATATACTTATGGTTCCTGAACCTAGACTAGAATATATTACCGAATGCTCATTATCTTCAAACTTACCGTGTCTATTCCGTTACCAAATCTTATCCAATGGTCTCCCAGAGATTTCATTCTGAATATGGTCATTTCAGTCCGTAGTATTTTATTCTGACTGTTATCCTAGTCACCCATTCTCCCCCCTCAGACAACTTCAATGACCTTCAAACACTATTCCTGCGGTCAAGTGCACAAGTTCAAATCCAGCTTCCTATTCATGTTAGATGGATGCTTGACACCTACATTGTAAACTGTAGATTGTCATAGTTTGCTCAAAGCTTTCAAGTACATTCTATTGTCTATGTAAGTAGAGCTCACAAAGGTTCACTAAAAGCTGCAAGACTGTGGGTTTCGACTCTGGGTTCCTGCGTAGAACCTGAAGGACAAATTTTGAGCTACTTCCCAGTGCGCCCTGTGCTTCTCTGTTTACCCAGAGTAGTTCCGCCTTCGTCTCTTTCTATTTAGGTCCACAAAACATTGTGTTTTCAGTAAAGGGATGTGGCAGAGAGGATTATGAGTACGTTTTCAAAATCCAAAGGCCACCAGGTCTCATGACTGACAGCAACCTGCCTGGACCCAGTCTCTGACTAACTTGGTAGCCTCATCTCTTAAAACTCACTTGCCTTTTTAATTTATGCTTCATCACATTCATCTGGCCACTTACTCGAGAAAAGAAAGATGAGGTTTTACTAAGCCATTGACCTCAGAAGAATATTCATGTTGGATTAGGCTAATTCTATTCATTCCTTTCTGGGCTCATGAATCTGTTTTATGTTACACAGTCGCTGCATAGAATTGAGATACTGCATTCTAATCTTTTCAGTGTGTATGTTCATTTCCAGGACGCTGGCTGTTTTCCCTTGCCATTCAAAGCAATCCCATCCTTTTCATCAGGAAGGCAGGTGGTCTTATAAAACTAAACATCTGTGGGTCTCTTAAAGGGACCCTTTGGGAGTGAGTTGAGAACCACATTTTGACCTGTTTATGTTTGGGACACTTTTTAAAAAATCATCCTTTTCGATGACTTCAAAAATCAACTTTACAACTCTATCCACTGACTGCAAGCATTTTCTAGTGAGGAAATTCAGTTGAACATGAAGCTGCAACTAAAAAAGTAGTTTCCATTCGCATGAGTGCCATTCTCAATATAACAAGCATTTTCAAAAGGCATTCATTAATATGCATGTTTCAGACTTAATTTAGAAGCAAAGTCTGTCATTGATCCCCTCTCTGTTTACATTTTAGCAGTCTTCTGAGAGCACATGGGTAGATTCTTTTATAAGTTGCTTTCCCTTCTCCCTTCCTTCTTTATTAGCCTCAACACCTTCCTCTGGGATCTTTATTAAAGAGCTCACAAGTAGGGGGTTTTAGACTCCATGAATATTGCAGGAGTTTGACACTCTTTGGAGAGTGGCTGCTTTAGATTGAGATAGCTTCTATGGGGACCGAGAGTATTTCAAAGTCAACAAACTGGAAAGAGTAAAATGTCAAAAAATTTCTCTTCAATGGACACATGAGCACATTTGTTCATAAACCAAATAAATAAGTTTTCTTATTTAAGTAATCACATTTTTTCATTAAAAGAATGAATTTTGACTGACGCTATAATATCTGGCTTATCCATCTCATAATGCCCAGGGTAATTTTGATATTAAGCCTTTTAAGAAATTATTCCCACCATCAAATAGTTTCTGTTGAGGAAATACTCCATTGTGTTGAAGTTTATGTTTTGGAAAAGCTAACTAGTGTTCATTTCTTTAGCTTTCTCAGTCTTGAATGTTGCATGTGTACCTTGAAGTTTGTAGTTGGGTGTGTTTTGGAGGTATGGGGCAGGATTTGGGGAAAAGAATGTGTAAAATAAATGGTTAAACACCCTACAGTGTTAAATACAGACATACACACACACACATACACACGCACACACACACACACACACACACACACACACACACACACACACACACACAAGTTGGGAAGAGAAAGAGAGAGAAAGGGAGAGGGAGAAGAATTGTGATTGGAATTCTTTGAAGAATGTTAGAGTTTAAAAATTAGTGTAGGAGGCCCAGGTAAACCACTCTGAGTTTTAAGTAAGTGTTCTAAGGCAAATCCTTAGTTCTTTAGTGTTCAATGTGATGGATAAACCCTGATCTTAGATGTGCAGCTTGTAATTGAGACTGAAAGAGAAGGGCTGGCTGATGGAGACCTGATCTTCAACATTCTATGTAGAATCTTGAATTTTCAGAGGTATCTTTTTGAGAACAGAAATAATACAAGGACACTAGTACTCCAATTTAATTCTTCTTGCTCCGATGAGCAAAAATTAAAAAGGAAAAAGAAAAGATCTATGATTTTTCTCATTTTTCCCACTCTAAAATCTAACCAAATTACACAGAATCCTCTTAAAATCGTTAGACCTAAGAGGCTAGCATGTATTATTCACATAACTTACCTTCTAGAGATTCAGATACTCTAGGCTCCTAATAGCTCAATGAGCGTTGCAGTAGCCACTATCAAATTAAATGGAGAGAAACTCAAAGAAATTTTACTAAAGTTGGGAATGTGACAAGGTTGTCCACTCTCTTCATGTCTATTCATTTTAGCTAGAATAATAAGACAATGTAAAGAGACAATGTAAAGAATAGAAAAGAAATCAAGGCATCTTTTTTTTGAGAATGATATGATATTATACATAAGTGATCCTAAAAATCTCTGTCCAGGGAACTCTTACAGGTGATACACTTACAGCAAAGTGACT
>NC_034594.1:46253256-46258105 GCF_900095145.1 Mus pahari
GAGGTCTTACCATTCCCAATTTTAAGTTGTAGTATAGAGGTATAGTAATAAAACAATCCCATGGTATTGGCTAAAAACAGATACATTGATCAATGGAATTTAATTGAATACCCAGACATAAATCCACACACCCATAGATCCCTGATTTTTGATAAAGGATTATACACTGGAAAAAATACTGAAAAAAAAAAAAAAGGTGAAGGAACACTAACATTTGAACAAAACAGCAGTCTACAAAATGAGAAAAGATTTTTTTTTATACCAACTCAACATCTGATATAAAGAACTAAATGAACTGGGTATCATAAACCAAATAATATAATTAAAAATAGGATACAGATATAAACAAAGAATTCTTAACAGGGGGATCTCAAATGGCTGAAAAACACTTAAAGAAATGTTCGGCATTAGCCATCAGGAAAATGCAAATTAAAACCACTTTATGATTCCATCTTACATCTGTCAGAATGGGTAAGATCAATAATATAAGTGATAGCTCAGGCTGATGAGGATGTGGAGCAAGGGGAACACTCTTTCTGGTAGGAGAATAACCAGAGTGTAACCTTGTACAACCACTGTAGGAATCAATATTGTGGTTAATCAGGAAATTGTGAATTGATCTACCTCAAGACTTGGCTATACCACTCTTCGGTATATACCCAAAGAATGCCTCATCCTATCACTAGGACACATGTTCAACTATGTTCATTTCAGTATTATTCAAAATAGACTTTGTGGGTAAACTTGGGGTAGATGGGGACTGGAGCATAAAGGGCCAAGTGGGGCTGGAGGAATGGAGGGAGAGAGTATAGGTGGCGATGGTGTTGGGAAGCACTAAGGGAATTATGTGGAAACAGTGCAGTGGAAACTTCTGGGAATCTATGAGGGTGAATCTAGTATGGACTCCTAGTAATGGAGGATACCGAGTCTGAAGCGGCCATCTTTAGTAGCCAGGCAGGGCTTCCAGTGACAGGACTGAGTTGGAATTGACTGAGTTGCTGGATGAGTAGGTCTCATGGAAATCCCCAAACAAACAAGGCTAGTGATAGGAGAAAACACCGCTGAGGAGTTCATACACTATGGAGAAAGACTTAGCAGTGGTGAGGTACAGGTAGATATGAGAAGGCCATTGTGAGATTCTTGTCTTTGATGTCCCCAAGTTCTATGTCTTGGTCCATGGTCCTGCTACAACTGGGTGTGGCCTGAGTTATTACCAAAGGCCAGGTGTGTATCTATGGTTTGTCTATCATTGGATACTTCTTGTGTATCTGAGGGTCATGATGCCTGGGGTACATGATGCCTGAGTGGTCTACACTGCCACCTGAGGCCATGGGGACGTCCAGGCACATGCTGTTCCTGAGGGCCAGGTCTGGGTTCATGGTCCTATATCAGCTAGGATCTGTGTTGATATATCAGGCCCATGTTACCACCAAAGGCTATGTAGATGTCCCTGGTCTAAACTGCCACCTGAGGCATGGTGCTAACCTGACTCTTGCCCCCTTCACCTGTAGATCTGATACTGATGACAAGGTATGGGTAAGCATGCCAAGAGGTCATTGGGTGAGCTAGCTGGTGCGGTACAGGAGAGCCCACCCTGGTGGTACAGGTGTAGGAAAGCTAGTGAGATAACCAAATCAGGTACATTGTAGGCCCAGATACAAGGCTTTGAGTTAGCCTACCCCAATATCTACCCCATCTATGATCCTCTGGAGCATGTGAAAGAGCCTGCCCTGCTTATCCAAAGCTGCAGGATCACCATAACACAGGAAAGTAACAAAATTATCTGGGAGGAGTCCCCATGAAGATCCAGTATTCATAGTGTAGCAAAAACCAGAGACCTTGAAAGAGACCAATGACTCATTGCAATGAACATTTGCAAATTTTCAAGTAAAGATTTATGGACCAAAGAAAGGGTATACTACAATTTCCATGACAAGGTGTTTTGGGGGTTTGATTTTTTAATTTTATCTTATTTTATTTTGTGGTGGGAGGTTGCAAGGTTGGTTAGCAGATACAAAGGGACAGGGAGATGAGTGGGATTGGGGTACATGGTACGAAATTCACAAAGAATCAATAAAAAGTTAAATATACATATAATTCCATTTTAAATAAAAAATAAATTAAAATGTAATTAAATCATGTCCCCTTCCTTTTTCTCCCTCCAACCCCTTTCTTGTTCTCCTCCACTCATTATGATCTCTTGTTCAAAAATTTATTGTTACATATATGTATAAACACATAAATATATAGATAGAACCAGCTGAGTCCATTTAGTGCTGCTTGTATGTATAGTATTTCAGAGCTGACTTCTTGGTACTGGAAAACCAGTTACTGGGTTCACCTCTGTGGATGACTAATCCCTCCTGTCTTCAGCAACCTTGAGTTGTCTGTAGCTCATTGTTTATAGATGAGGCCAGTGAGATTTCTTCCTTCCATAATAGCATGTCTGTTGGTGTCGCTATTGTTCAGTTTTTGCTTAGGCAGCCATACTGTTGAGGTCATAAGGAGTCACTATCACTTCTAGGAGACAAAAAGCTCTCGGCTACTTCCTCTGGATTTTATAATCTTTCTGTGATATTCTTTTATGATTTCCTTTGAGTATTAGGTACAGGAGTTGTATTGAGGATTTATCTATGAGGGCTTGAAGCATTATAATAAATAGTTCTTAGAATTTTAACCAATTATAATTTTCTGTAATGGTTCATTGCAAAGAGAAGCTTCTGGGCGAAGGATTAGAGTTACAGTGTGTATGGGGATAAATATCTAACAGGCAGTTAGGGCTGATGCTGGTCTAGTCAAGTGGTTGTAGGGGAAACTTTTCTAAACTTTATGACCTCACTATCTCTGAGTAGGTTTCCAGTAACAGGCAGGATTCCTTCCTCTGTGTCGGCCTTATATCCATTTAGATAGATGTTGGTCACTACCAAAAGATGAATACCTCAATCAACTAGTTAAGGCTATCTTGCCATGCTGGTCATTGTGATTCATCTATGTGTCATAGTGTCATAAGAGGACAAGACAAGAAGTAGGTCGGTTCCCTCCCTTGGCAATTTGTGTAGTACCTTCTGATATTATGAAAGCTAGTTCAAAGGGACCTGATTTTTGGTCATATTCAGCTGAAATAAAGTATTTTTGTTTGCATAAAGAGCTATATCTTTTCTATTCTACTTCATGAAATTATGTCCAATATCTCTTAAAGTTCCTCTAATTTCCAAGTTGCGATTTTGCTACACAACTGAGCATCTAATCGTAGACTGTTGTGGGATATAATCTTCATAGATTTTTTTCACCAAAAATATATACTGAATATCTTTAATGATTCATCATACCCATTTGTTGTTTTTCTGTAAGAAAAAAAAAGACCTACAAATGATATTTTCAGCAATTAATAAACAAAAAGCTATTCCTTGCATATAAGAGATTTATTACCAGTTCTTACATAATGATTCAGAGATGATGTAGAAATGCTGGGCTTCATGCTCTGCAGGGCCAGAAGAAATAAAAGAAAAGTCCTCATGAGCACCAAGAAGAAAATGCTAGTGGTGTAAAATTTGCTTTTTAAGTGATTTCATCTAGATATTGTTTGCAACACCTTTGAAAGGCCATTGACAAAAACCAGTCATTTGTTTTGCCTAATTTCAAGGATTTCTAGGAATTTAAGGGATGAGTAATATTTCAAGGGAAGTACATGTTTGTAGATGTGAAAATATGCATTTCCTTGGGTGCTGCTCTACAACATTGGAAGGGGTTTTATAATGATTACCTTTATTATAATTATAAGTATCCATATACATCATATAATTAAGTACATTTTTAGCATCAACCAACTGTGTAGTAGAATTAGATTTTATTTATTTATTGGTTGTTTTATTATTTTTTACACTCCATATTTTGTTCCCCACCATGGTCCTCCCTCCAACTGTTCCACATCCCATACCTCCTCTCCACCCCCATGTCTCCACATGGATGTCCCCACCCCTCACCCCACCTGACCTTTAAATACTCTGGGGCCTCCAGTCTCTTGAAGGTTAGGTGCATCATCTCTGAATGAACACAGACCAGAAATCCTCTAATGTATGTGTGTTAGGGGCCTCATATCAGCTGGTATATGATGTCTGTTTGGTGGTCCAGTGTTTGAGAGACCTTGGGGGTCCAGATTAATTGAGACTGTTGATCCTCCTACAGGATTACCCTTCTCAGCTTCTTTCAGCCTTCCCTAGTTCAACAACAGGAGTCAGCTGCTTCTGTCCATTGATTGGGTACAAATATCTGCATCTTACTCTTTCAGCTGCTTGTTGGGTCTTTCGGAGGGCAGTCATGATAGGTCCCTTTTTGAGCACTCCATAGTCTCAGTAATAATGTCAGGTTTTAGAACCTCCCATTGAGCTGGATCCTATTTTGGGTCTGTTGCTGGACCATCTTTTTCTCAGGCTCCATTTCTATCCCTGTAATTCTTTCAGATAGGAACAATTATGGGTCAGAGATGTGACTGTGGGATGGCAACTCCACCCCTTATTTGATGTCCTGTCTTCCTGCTGGAGGTGAGATATATAAGTTTCCTCTACCAACTGTCGAGCATTTCATCTAAGATCCCTCTCTTTCAGTCCTGAGAGTTTTTAATTTATTTTTTCTTGAAAATGGATTCTTTTTTTCCTTTTAATTATTTTATTAGATATTTTCTTCATTTACATTTCAAATGCTATCCCAAATGTCCCCGATACCCTCCCCCCACCCTGTTCCCCTACCCACCCACTCCCACTTCTTGGCCCTGGCAGTCCTGGGGCATATAAAACTTGCAAGACCAAGGGGCCTCTCTTCCCAATGATGGCTGAATATGCCATCTTCTGCT
>NC_034594.1:46258540-46264590 GCF_900095145.1 Mus pahari
GTTACCTCACTAAGGATGATATCCTCAAGATATATCCATTTGGCCAAGAATTTCATAAAATCATTGTTTTTAATAGCTGAGTATTATTCCATTGTGTAAATGTACCACATTTTCTGTGTCCATTCCTCTGTTGAGGGACATCTGGTTTCTTTCCAGCTTCTATATCCTGACTCCAGTTTCCTCTCTTCACTTTCTCAGCACCCCTAGCTCCCCACTCCTACTCCTTCATATCCACTCCTCCTGGATTTGCTCTTCATTAGAGAGCATGCCTCCAAGAGATGATAGCCAAACAGGAGAAAAAGGATACCAATAAGACAATGCAAAATGAAGTTTAAATTTCATGGCTGGGAAGACCATGACATACTGGAAGACGGAGATGTCATGCTGCATTCATTTCAGTTAAGGAGAGATAGTTACTTCACAATAATGCTATCTGGTAAAATACATCAATTCTATATAAAATACAAAAAAAAAAGCTTTGGCTTTTAGTCTTTATTGTTCCTCAGATATTTCTACATAGGTTGTGAGCAGTTAAAAATATCCAGTTGCCTTTACATGGGGAAGTGCTACTGCATTAAGCATCAAGCCATCATTAAGTACCAGTTAGAGCTTTTGATGCCAGACAGGCAAGGGAAGTATGGAAAGCAGAGAACAGAAGACAATTAGAGACAAGATATATACTTCACATCTCACTAGTATGGAAAGTGCATGGATAATGTTCTGTCAGCTTTTATTTTTATTTATTTTTATTTTTATTGTTTTTTTAATCTTTTTTTTTTTATGGTTCAGTCTTTATCCCTTTCCTTATCCACCCTCCCAGTTACAGTTCCTCATTCCATTCCTCCTCCCCCTGCTTCCAAGAGGATGTCCCCACTCTCCATCCCCCACCTCCCCAAATTTCCCCCATCCCTGGGGCCTCAAGTATCTCCAGGGTTAGGTGCTTCTTATCTCACTGAAGCCAGACAGGTGGTCCTCTGCTGTATATGTGTCAAGGGCCTCATATCAACTAGTGTATGCTACCTGGTTGGTGGATAAGTGTCTGAGAGATCTCAGGGTTCCAGGATAGTTGAGACTGCTGGTCTTCCTATGGGGTCACCCTCCTTCTCAGGTTCTTCCTGCTTTCCCTAATTCAACCACAGGGATCCCTAACTTCTGTCCATTGATTGGGTCTAAGTATCTACATCTGGCTCTTTCAGCTGCTTGTTGAGTCTCTCAGAGGGCTGCCATGCTATGCTCTTGTCTGTAAGCTCACCATAGCATCAGTAATAGTGTCAGGCCTTGGAGCCTACCCTTGAGATGGATCCTAAGTTAGGCCTGTCACTGGACCTCCTTTTCTTCAGGCTGTTATGCATTTTTGTCCCTGCAGTTCTTTCAGACAAGAACAATTCTGGTTCAGAATTTTTGACTGTGGGATGTCAACCCCATCCTTCCATTTGATGTCCAGTCTTTCTACTGGAGGTAGACTCTATAAGTTCCCTCAGATTTATTATGGCCTTGAAATGTCAGCCACCTCACCACCCATCAACCTGGTGAAAACAAAACTCTTGAAGATTACAATTAACCAACCAGACTTAAGTATCAATAAATTGTCAATCTACAAGATGCCAATACAATAATTTCATAAACAATTGATAATGATAAAAGCTGCCCACCTAGAAAAGACAAATTATCCCAATTAGTCTAACCTTATAATATCATAACTGCCTGTGACTATGTAAAGTCATGCTGGCTCAGGTTCTTCTTCCTGTCCATCCTCCTCCATCTTGGCCTTCTCCTTTCTCCCAAGATGCTCTCTGTCTCTGCAAGTCTTAGCTCCTCTGCCTCATTTTTCCATGTCCAGTCACAGGCCTCCTGCTGCCCTAATATTCTAGTGTGACTGGACAGGGAAAATCCTGTCACATATCACTCATTCTATTTTAATAAAACAACAACAACAACAACAACAACAACAACAACAACAACAACCCCTTTTCTTTCAAAATATAGATTGAGCACAACTATTACCATTTTGTAATTTATAAGGTATAAGATAGACCTAACACCCTACCCTGTCCATCATTTTTGTCATCAAGATAGAACAACGTCATCTGTTCTACCTTAAAAAACTTATAATTAAAACCTGACTTGTGTCCTGGCTTTAGATTGTATGCCATCTGAAAACCATCCTCTGAAATCTATATCATCCTTCTCAATGCTAAATAGCTTGGGTTGGTTTTGAGACTGCCAGTCTTCAACCCCGTCAGAAATCCAAGAACAACTAATATTACCTGAAAATATAAGAAGCACAAAATGTAGCTTCCAAAACTTAGCCAATTTATAGAGACTGCTCATCACCTGGATAGTCCTTATACTTGAAAACATTGTAGCATTGGTTGTCAGCCTCTGGCCCAGGATCATTTGACAGACCTTGGAGGAACAGGAAATTAAGGACTAGCCTTTTCTGTCTCAGCAGAACTAAGCTGTCCTAACCTATAAATTGTGTCCTATTTCTGTACAGTATTATGTCTGTAGATGAAATGAGGCAATTCTTGCCTAGTGGTTGTCTCGCCACAACTGGAGCAACTCCATAGATGCTCAGTTTCTTCTTTGAATCCAAGAACGGAAAAGCTGTCTGTAGCAGACTAGTCTCAACAAGTGAATGAATAACATTAAATGTCACACTCTGTGGATATCTGATGTTTTTGAAAAGCAACTATGTATGTAAAGTAATCTAGACCTTTCTCCATTAACTACTCTCATCTATTTCTAATTAAAATATCTGAAAACACCCTAACAATAAACTCAGAGTCACGAATTTACTATTTGGCACTTAACTCACAGGCTTAATTATCTCAGATCACTTTATCAAAACAGTAATAAAAGGACTGGATCTAACCCCTGTACTTTAAATTTTTTAATATCAATAGAAGAAATTTATACCAATGAAAACCTAGATTTTGCATCAACATAAATTCTGTACCAAAATAAGAAATTATTACTTCAGTTTAGTAACAATTAAAAAAAAATTTGTACCTAATGAGATTATGGCTATGCAATCAATTCTAGCTGTTCTTCCCTGTTCCAAGATGACCATTTCTATATTCCCTAGAAAGACAACCTATAATAACCCCAGGGTACTGTGTTGACAATTCTTTATAACTTCTTTAAGTTGAATATGGGCATTGAGATATTATGAAGGGCTGGGGTAAGGAAAATAGGATTGATTAGTCTCTGATGTTTGTGTCTTGACTGGATCCTGCTGAAAGTTCAGGACATCAGAAGTTCAAACAGGTCAGTTCAGCATGTCTGATGAGGGGATTCACCAAGGCTGTATATTCTGTAATATACAAGTCTCAAAACAAAGTTTTAGTATCATATATATATATATATATATATATATATATATATATATATGTATATATATGTATATGTGTATATGTGTGTGTGTGTGTGTGTGCGTGCATGCATGCATGTGTGTGTGTGTGTGTATGCTGTGATTGGACAGAGAAAAGCCTGTCACATAGGGAAGGAAGACCTCATGACTGATAGAAATGCTGGTCTCAAACCAGGTAGCCTGGGTTTAAATATAGACCCTTTTACATTTTTGATCTTAAGTTTGAAGAATTTATTCTTTGTGGAAGGAATTTACAATCCTAACAAGCCCATATAGAGGATACACAAATCCAGGTATTTTATTACAAGCCATAAGCCTAGATTTGTCAGATCTAGGGCTATATTAACTTATTCCCCAGCTTAAGTCCCTTGTTACTTGCTGCTTCTCCTGGCCATATGATCTTGCTCCACGGTGACTCCCTCTACCTCCATCTCTCTTTCCCTTTTTCTCTATCTGCAACAACTTTACTTGAACTTCCAGTCCTACCTCTCTCCCTCTACTCTCCACTCCTAGGATCTAGCCTTTTATTGACCAGTTAAACTGGGGAGAAGGTTCACATGACATTGCTTTATATACCTGAGGAACTACTTACTGTAGGCAACCACATCTTGAGAAACCAGTATTTATCATTAGAATACAAGCAGCATTGGACCAACTCACTAGATTTTGTTTTTCTGTAAAATAATCACCACATTGAATACAAACAAATGAAAAATGTGGCTTAAAGTATGAAAGCATTGTTAGAGAAATGGCTCAGCCAGTGCAGGCCTGTGCCACCAAGTACGTAAACATGAGCTTGATCCTTTGGGTCCATAAAGGAGAGATCCGATTCTCACAAACACACACACACACACACACACACACACACACACACACACACACACACACACACACANACANNNANNNACACACACANANANNCACACACACACANANANACACACACACATACAGGTACACACACGCACGCATGCACGCATGCATGCATGCATGCACATACAGATGCCTATAAAATAAGCTGCTTTAATATTGTTCATGTTCGATAAACTTATAAATATATTTTACTTTGAATCAGGAATTTCAAGATTAATAACCACGCTTCACCTTCTCAGTGATACCTAAAAATATTCTGCTGTGTTTTTAAAAATTTTTTTTGCTGTGATTCAAAATTTATTTCCTCATAATCAGGACTCAGTAGAAATGAGGAACATCTGGCCAACATCCTGTATTTCATAATACGTCATGTATGTAATAATTATTATCAATTTACCTAGAAAAGTCTCTCTTTTCTCAGATAAAATTGACTCTCTTGCTTTCTTTCATAGGTTCCCTTTCATATCACATTAATTGGGTGGATGAGTTGCGGGGGTTGCAACCCACATTTAATAATTTTTTTTTTAATTTCAGTGAGTTAGATGTAATGGGCTGGCCTGATGCTGCTTGTATTTTAATGCTTATTTGGTCCCCCAGAACTGATTTCCCCAGAGACAAGAGTCCATGCTATCTAGCTAAGCGCCCCTGCCCCTAGAATATTGTGATTGGTAAATAAAGATGCCAACAGCTAATAGTTGGGTAGAAGAGACATAGATGGGGTTAAGGTTTTCAGGACTTGGGACCATTAGGAATGGGCAGGAGAGAAGAAAGGAGAACCAGCCACCATGGGTTAGCTCATGTCTTAAGGATGTACATAATCTGTGTGGAAGGAGCACATTACCGTCTTGGTGTGAGGTTTTGTGTTAGTCTTGATGTTGTTGATCTTTTAAAATTGTTTTCCATAACTGTGTCCTTTTTTTTTTTTTTTTTTTTAAAAAAATCCATTTATTTATTTAATTATTTAGATTTCAAGTTTCCCTGTTATTTCTTCCTCATGTAGCATGCCATTTCTCCCAACTTTAGCTCTCTTTGTTATTGTACTTCACTTTTATTGCCATGAAGGGAACGTTCTGAGAGGGATGTATTTTAATAAAACTGTGTTTCTGGGCTGAAATTTCAATTGCTTCTATATAGATTTGTTTTTCTTTTTATATAATGCAGAAGAACTAGATGGGGCTCTATTCTGCTGATGGTCTGATTGTGTACCCAGAATCCCCTGGTTTCATTTTACAATGATTACTCTCCAACTCCTTGGCGGGAGCCACAAGGTAAATCTTGAAATTCACCTTTAAAATTTTGTGATTACTTTAGAGATGAACTTTAAAAATCTGAGATCCCTCTGAATAATATAGGCCCTCAGTAGTTCTGATTTCCATACAACCCACTTCCAGCATTTAAGTAATCATCCGAAGGGTTTAGAGTGTAGTAGTCTATGGCTCCCACAGCTTCCCCACACAGGCAGACTGCACCAGTCTCTTGGATTTTGGTTTTGACCTGAGACCTGTTTTTTGATGTATCCAGGAAAAGTTGGTTCCTTGTTCATGCGCTAATTTTATAAGAAGATTAACAAATCCCAAGACCTTAACATGTGTGAGTTGAGACTGGAACCTATGGCTGGGAATTAATCCCAGGAAGTTCAGTGTTTTTTTGTTTTGTTTTGGTTTGGTTTTTTTTTTTTTTTTTTTTTTTTTTTTCGAGTTTGTATTTTTCTTTGAAAATATTAATGAGACTTGTTTTCCCAATTAATGTATTTCCAAATAGCATTTTCTTATATGACTAAATTTCTTTCCTTCCAGTTGATTCA
>NC_034594.1:46265383-46285454 GCF_900095145.1 Mus pahari
GATGCGGGTCCCTCCTCTCCAGCCCGCACTCTCCCCGGCAGTCTGTTCTGTTTTCTTTTCTGATAAATTCTTTCTCGGTATAGTTTTTCTTTCTCATGATGGCAAGTAAGAGGGTCTCTGCTTCCCAGTGTAGCCTTACTTTGCTTGTGTATGGAATCACTGTATACAATATATTGTAGTTAACCTTTTCTGGGGTAGATCTTAGGGATCCTTTTGAAAACACACACACACACACACACACACACACACACACACACACACACACACCCCGTTTGTAAGAACAGTAATTTCAAGAGGTTTACAATCCCTGAAAGACCTCTGAGGTCTCTCTTATTAAAGGAAGATAATACAACTACGTTTACATCTCAGAAGTGATGATCTCTTCTATAAAAGGCTCTCTATCTTAGAGTTTATCCATTTCATAACAATGAGCTGTCTGTACCAATAAATATATTCTTTCTTTTTACATAACAACCTGTTAATTCTTTTTTTAATTGGATATTTTATTTATTTATATTTCAAATGTTATCCCCTTTCCCGGTTTCCCCTCTGCAAACCCCTTATCCTATCCCCCCTTATCCTGCTTTTATGAGGGTGCTTCCCCACCCACCCACCCACCCACTCCTGCCTCACTGCCCTTGCATTCCTCTACACTGAGGCATCAAGCAAGCCTTCACAGGACCAAGGGACCCCCCCTCCCATTGATGTTCGATAAGGCCCCTTCAGCTCCTTCACTCCTTCCCCTAACCTCTCCACTGGGGTCGCTGAACTCAGCCCGATGGTTTGCTGTGAGCATCTGCATCTGTGTTGATCATGATCTGGCAGAACCTCTCAGGAGACAGCTGTATCAGGCTCTATCAGCAAGCACTTCTTGGCATCCACAACAGTGTTTGGGTTTGGTGTCTGCATGTGGGATGGATCCCCAGGTGAGGCAGTCTCTGGATGGCCTTTCCTTCAGTCTTTGCTCCACTCTTTGTCCCTGTATTTCCTTTGGACAGGAGCAATTCTGGGTTAAAATTTTGTAGATGGGTGGTTTGCCCCATCCCTCAACCAGTAGGTCATGCCTAACCTCTGGGTATGGTCTTGATTCTCTTTCCCCTTTGTCGGTTATTTCAGCTAATGTCATCCCCGTGGGGTCCTGGGAGGCTCTTTATTTCCTGGCATCTGGGACTTTCTGGTTGTTACCCCCCAATTCCCCATCTCCTATTGCTACACACCTCTGTTCAATTTCTTGACCCTCTGTACATCTCCTCCATCTCCTCCCATACCCAATTCTTCCCCTTTTCCCCTCCCCGTCTTCTCTTCCTCCGAAATCCGCCCCACCCTCTACTTCCTTTGGTTATTTTGTTCCCTCTTCTAAGAAGGACTGAAGCACCCACTCTTTGGTCTTCCTTACTCTTGAACTTCATGTGGTCAGTGACTTGTATCGTGGGTATTCCACACTCTTTGCCTAATATCTACTTATCAGTGAGTACATAGCATGTGTGTTCTTTTGTGAATGAGTTACCTCACTCAGGATGACATTTTCTAGATCCATCCATTTGGCTGTGACTTTCATGAAGTCATTGTTTTTAATAACGAATTAGTACTCCATTGTGTAAATGTACACATTTTCTGTATCCATTCCTCTGTTGAGGGACATCTGGGTTCTTTCCAGCTTCTGGCTATTATAAATGTGGCTGCTATGAACATAGTGGAGCATGTGTCCTTATTACATGTTGAAGCATCTTCTGGGTATATGCCCAGGAGTGGTATAGCTTGGTCCTCAGGTAGTATTATGTCCAGTTTTCTGAGGAACTGCCTTGATACAACCTAGAGGTAGCTAGGAAGGAGGAAGCCTCAATTGAAAAACTGCCTCAAAAAGGTTGTTTCTGGCCAGGTCTGATTGGTGATTGATAAGGGTGCTCACTGTTGGTGGCTCCATACATAGGCAGTTGGGCCTGGGGAGTATAAAAAAGCTAGCTTTAAACAAGCCAGTGATTGACCCATCAAACAGAGCCCTTTATGATTTCTGTTTCAGTTTATTCTACAGTTCTTGCCCTATCATCCCTAAATGATACACGGTGACCTGGATCTGTAAGCCAAAGGAAACCTCATCCTCCCTAAGCTATGGTCATGATGTTTACCAAAACAACAGAAAGTAAATTAGGACACATGGCAATGTTCTTCACATATGCATTTTATGGGAAAAAAGTATATTTTGCCTACATTCACTATATTTAATAAATTTACTGAGCTTGCTGTATATATGTATATTATAGGATATGTTCTATGTATAGAATGATCTAATATAGTCTACATTTCTAACAAACTAGTTATAGCCCTTAATTGATGTGACTGATGATAAAGTTTGTATGATATTTACATGGACTAGTTACATTTTTGCTTGTGTGATTTCTTCATAGATTTTAAATTTCCTGTATGAATTTATTGAGAATACAGATTCTGACACCTGGGAACTGACTTTTAAAGATGGCTTGGTTTTCTTCCTTATACTTAGCAATATTATGACTATGGCAGGGTCAGGGTGCAGCCCAGTGGATCTCAAACTTGAGTTCCTGGTGTTGGTGCCTCTGGTTCTAAAACTAGCTATTTAGGTCTAGGACAAGGCATGCAGACAGAACACATTTTCAGGGGAACTAGAAGAGTATGTCTCTGTTTGTTATTGTGAAAGTGGAGGTCAATTGAATTATAGGATTATAACAAGAGAGCGTTACAGACCTGGAGAGCTAAGATTAAGCTCGTTGAATTTTCGTGACTTGATCCTCTGAGTTTGTGTATGTGTATTTTTGTTTGTAGTTTGTACGTATGCATATAGTCAATGTCTAGTTAGTTCTTTGCAGTTTATGCAAATTAGACTGTGATTTGACAAAAATTTGGTTTGATGAAGACATCTACAAACTGTAAGGGAGATGCTAATATGCATGTGATTGACATGAACTAATTAAACCATAATGTCTCAGGCTACTGTTTGGCAGGCAGTCATTTAGTGGCATAAGGGGAATGTCAGCAAGTACTTTTCAGATGCAATAGGTTTTCATCAACAGGAAGAAGAAAGGGTGTTAAAGCTCTCCTTATATCATCCTACCCATTGTGTGAGTCCTCGCTTCAAAGAAATGATCTAGCAAGTGCACAGTGCTAAGAATACAGCATTTGGAATAAAAAAAATGTAAATTAAAAAAAGAGAAACCCTGAATGAAGTTCTATGTCTATCTCTAATTTGCTATGGGGTCTTTATTACCCGCAGGATCTAATCCTACAAAGAGGGCTAATAACAGAATTTACCTCATTGGTGCGCTGGGAATTAACTTTGAGAATGCACATGAAGTGCTCTGCATGTATCATAAAGACAAGCTATTGTCATGGCTGTCGTAGACCTCATGCAGTTGGCTCTTTTCGCCTGGGACTACTCATAGGATGGGAGATCTTGAGTGGGAATGTGAGGGACACTTAACCCCTAAGCTTTATAGCTAAGTTCAAGGCAGGCATCCTTATTGTCTCACCGGTTTCTATAAACAGACAGATGCACCTATTTTTGTTCTCTTAGAGAATTTGATAACTCCCGACTGGCTTGTTTAATCAGTCTCTGGCTGAGCAGGGAGTATTTCACCCTCAGTCTTAATTCCTTCTGCCATTCTCCCTGGAAAATGGACCAAATATTTAGAGTCCTTGTCAGGATACGTTACCCACCACACATAAGTAACCAGGTGACTCAGTGGCTGTGTTCTTGAAATCCTTCCAGGCACTAAATAGACAATGGTGTATTTTCTCCACCTGCCTCTCCCTGTTTTTTTTTTTTTCTTTCATAAGTCTGTATCTTCCTGAGTATTGATACTTTCTGCAATAATTTTTCTCAATTTTCTCTTAGTTATTTGACAATATACTACAAATAAGTTTGAATTGAATTTGGAACCCAGATTAAGCCTACTTTTAAAGTGTAGATATTAACAACCTGTGGTGATCAAATTGATGCAAAGTTAATGAAGTCACCACTGAGGACCAAAATACATACAATCCTGTAACATCTTTTGGATGTGTGGTGCATGCAAGTGAAAATGCCCATACCCATTCCTATGTATGTGGAGGTCAGAGCAGAACATTATTGTTCCTCTCTCTTGATTTCTGCCCTATTGCCCCCAAAAGAAAGTATCTAATTAAACCAGAGACTTGTTTATTCAGCTACAGTGAGTATTTTACAATCTACTGGGATCTGCCTGCCTCTGCCCACAATGTCGAGGCTACAGCTACACATAGGCACATCCAGTTCTTTACATGAGCATGGGCAATTTGAACACAGGTCTTCATTTTTGCAGAGCAAATACTCTCAGCTAACTCATCAGCACTCACACCTTTCAGTAGAATCTATTTTAAAAATGAAAAGGTTATTCTTCATTTTCCAAATATATATTGTGTAGTGTGCATGTGTTTGTATACAAGAGGATTTATATGGAGGTCACTTAACATCATGCATCTTTCTTAATTTCTCTCCACTTTGTTTTCTCTCCACAGGGTCTTTCATTTGAACCCAGAACCTTCTGATTCAGCTAGTCTGACTAGCCAGCCTGATCCAGGGAATCCTTGTCCCTGAGTCTGGTAGCACTAGAATTACAAGCAGGCAGCCACACTTACCTAGTATTTCTATGAGTATTGGAGATCAGAACCCCAGGTCTTATGAGATAAGCATTTTATTCACTGAGGGAATTCTCAAGCTTCCCAAATGTGTTTATATATATAAAGTGTAGATATTAACAACCTGTGGTGATATATATATATCATGCACACACATATTTCAATTCAATTTTGTTCTGAAATTTCACAATATACACCTTCTGTAACCAACACCTCATTCTGTCAGTTTCAGCTAGATAAAGAGTTTATTGACATTTCAACATTGTTGTTGTTGTTTTTTCCAAATCCCTGTTACCGTCATCTGGTTATGCATTTGATTATTTTGTTCCACAAAACATAAGACTATTTCTTATCATATGAATGAATTTTGTTTTTACATTATAATTTCAGTTTAGTTACTCTTTCTAAATAAAATGTAATTGTTCTTTGGAGAAATGTAACGCTCAATACTCAGTAGTACTCAATATTGTTGAAACTACCCTTGAATTTTATTCAACCCATTCAGTGTTTGTGTCCTCCAGGGTTCTGCTTTTTAACACATTATCTAATCCTTGTCAATATCCCAGGAAAATATTTCCCTTATTTTATTGGAAAAAAATTCAGTGTTCCCGCATGATTTTCTATGTACCATGTATTTAGAGCATAGATTCACACTCAGGACTTCTGAGTTGAGAGCCTTTGCTATTTCCACTATAGAACTCAAACTCAACTTTCAAAAGTGTCATATATGTTTCTGGAGAATCTAAAATGAAGTGATTGAATTTGAGCATGCACTTCCATTAAAATCTGACTTTCTGCTCACCAGCCCTGGTGCTAGGGGAATGGCTTTTCTACGTCCAGGCATATAAGAATGCTATTTCTAAGTGATTGTAATGTTAAAAATAACATTTTCAGTGTTGTCATTCTGGGAGCTAATCTATGGCCTAGCAGCCGTTTTTAGCTTGATGCATTCTTTGCTCTGAAGAGAAAGTGCAGCCTTTCATATATCAGGATGTCTTCTTTATTCATTTCTTTCAACTCTGAGTTTAGTGCTTATAAATTACTTATAAAAGATTTGTGAGTGGTGCTTTGGTCATCAAATTTGGTAGCATGATCTAGGAGACTGTTGAAAGATTTTATGCAATGTTTTATATGAGACAGTAGCTGTCCTTCTGCATCTCTAAACCTTATACCTGACACTCTCAGAACACTGGCACGTCAAAGATGGTGCTAATTCCTGTCCAGAGGTTGGGACTGACTACCGGTGGGTGACCCCATGGAGAACCCCTGAAAACTTGGTTTGCAAACTGTCCTCATTGGTCCTTTGTTTTATCACTTTTTATTTTTAATGAAGTCAGTTCAAGAGATCCTGGAGAAAGATAGCCTCCAGAGTCACCCCGCCATAACTGATGCTGTTGTCAGGTGAGTCAGGTAGGCTAAAATATGCAAAATCTGCACGACCCAGTAGGCTGAAGGCTTACTTCTGGCTTGTCAATATGTTTGCTGGGCCTCTCATAGTTATGAGGTACCCAGGCTACTGGACCCAATTTGTACACAAGGTACCACAAACTGGTACTTGAATCAAGGAAAACACCTTTAATAGTGGATTGTATATAATACTGAGAAACTCCACCATCCAGCTTCTGCTCACACATTGTTAGCACATTTTGCTAATTGATGTCCTTAATTGTAACATAGGTGAGATTGAATAATTCGACCTTGAATTTAGGAGATGGGGAGGTAGAAATCTCATGAATGGTCCTTGTAGTCGCCACTGTCAGTGGCTCATAGGTATTCAGTCCCTTCCTCCTTTTAAAACAATGGTTGTCTCAGCAGCGTTTCAAAAACTGCAATATAATATGAAGTGTCAGGTTCCTTATATATTTCTGTTCTACTTTCCCAGAATCATGAGTTTGGTTTTATTACTTTGTTTACTTGAGGCATGGTCTTCTGCTAGGACCACACTGGTTTTAAACTATAGGACAACCAGTTTGCCTCATTATTCACATACATGTGCCACTCTACCTAGTGAAATCATAAATTTTTGTCCTCATGCTGGTCAAGTAGAAGTTTCACTTGCCTTCAAAAGACCTAGCTGTCCTTAAAACAGGAAGTAGACACCCCAACCCCTCTTGTTTTATAAAGTTCTTCACCTTAGGAGGGAAAAAAATAGCATTCTTCCTTATCTGAAGTCCCCTTATTTGTCATTAGTTGGAACTCTATCCTTCTTTGTTTTCTTCTGAGACAGGATTTCTCTGTGTATCTCTGGCTATCCTGGAACTCACTCTGTAGACCAGGCTGGCCTTGAACTCAGAAATCTGCCTGCCTCTGCCTCCCAAGTGCTGAGATTAAAGGTGTGTGCCACCACCGCCCAGCTGGAACTCTATCTAAACAACACTTAAGTGCAAGGATCTGGGAAAGTATTCAAAAAGCAGAAAAAGGGAAGCAAAACCATGAAACTAATATTTTTATTACTAGGTCACTGAGCCCATGCCCCTTGACAAAAATGATAGTTCTGTCATTGAAAGAAACAGGGAAACGTCGAAGGTAAGAACAACTGAGCGCCCTTACCAGAGAAGGAATTAGAAAAATAGTCCTTCAAATTGAACTGGGAGATAATGATGGCTTGAGGAAAATGATAGGTGAGGATTTTTTTTTCATGTAATGGTGTATACAGTCTTAAACGTTAGAAAGCTGGCTAGGACAAGGGGAGAGTCTTTCAGTGGGGTAGCAGGCTAGTCACAAAGTCAATACATTTGAAAAGATCCTTGAAACTAGAAGAACATCCATGTCCAAAGGGTACCCCAGAAAGAAAGCCCTGAAATCAGGAGCTGGAAAGACGAAGAAAGAGGCAAGTAACTGAAAGGGAGCAGTGTCATGTCATACCATGAAGACTATGTAAGAGCTCAAGCTCTTGAAGGAAATTTGGAGCATCATGGTGTGCTGGGTAGGAACAATGACCTTATAAGGAGGCTATCTCAGTTTTACATTGTTGTGAGGTATCTACCAGAGAAGGCAGCTCGGACATGGGCTTAATCCAATAACATCTGTATCAGCTGGCTGGCAACTATAGGGATCCCATTGCAGCCCAGATCCTTTCTCAGGGTGAGGTTTTTTCTTTCCTTTTTTATTAGATATTTTCTTTACTTAAATTTAAAATGTTGTCCCCTTTCCTAGTTTCCCCTCTGAAAAATTCCCTATTCTCCCCACTCCCCCTGCTCCCCAACCTACCCACTTCCATTCCTGGCCCTGGCATTCCCCTATACTGGGGCATAGAACCTTCACAGGACCAAGGGCCTCTCCTCCCATTGATGAGCAACTAGGCCATCCTCTGCTATATATGCAGCTAGAGCCATGAGTCCCACCATGTGTTTTCTTTGTTTGGTGACATCCGCAACAGTGTTGGGTTTGGTGGTTGTTTATGGGATGAATCCCCAGGTGGGGCAGTCTCTAGATGGTCATTCCTTCAGTCTCTGCTCTGAACTTTGTCTCTGTAACTCCTTCCATGGGTATTTTGTTCTCCCTTCTAAGAAGGATCAAAATATCCACGCTTTAGTCTTTCAGGGTGAGTTTTTAAGCACAAAAACTACATACTGAGTTGACATATTTCAGTTAACAAGAACATTTATAAGTGGGACTCTAGAAGCCAAAAAACAAGGTTAGCACAGTCAGAGAGATTCTCAGAACTGTGGACTTCCATGGATTAGGTCTTTGTTTTGGTTTTGGTTGGTGGTGCTATCTGTACATTGAGTTTTATGGCCTGAATGGTAACATCTGTGGAGTCAGTTATGTCTGTTAAAGGAATACCAGTTCTGCTACATCCAAGTATAATTTCATTGTGTATAATAAAAAGGAATAATAAATAGTATGTATTCATATTAGTTATGGTATTCTTAGCTCTATAATTAAAATAGATAAAAAATGTAAATGCTGAAATTAGTTTATTTCTGGTTCATACAATGAGTTAATGGGCATGAACATTCAACACAGACCAGGTTAAGAACAGATTTGCTGTCTTCAGTATATACTTTGCACTGTCTGTTTGTAGTAGTTCTCTAGAATGTCCCAGTGAGTTCTAAGAAGCATTGTGTAACCTCTGTGGCTTTTTAATGACCACCCCACCTTCTGAATAGTGATACAGAAAGTTATTTATTAATAAATGAATGCTGAAGTCTTAAGGTAGGGTCGTTCCCAACTAGCTGTAACTTATCCTATTTATACTATTCTATGTTCTATTACATGGCTGGGTACCTCTCTTCAGTTTCTTACATCCAACTTCTAAGTCTTAGTGACTAATCTTTCCATGTCTGACTCTTTCCCTGTTTTCCTATTTCTCCCAGAACTCTAACCTTCTACTTCCTGCCTTAGCTAATGGGCCATAGGCCTTTTATTTTATTCAATAATAGGTGCCTTAGGCAGGCAAGAAAGGACAGAGACATATCTCTTACAGTGCATATAAACATTATCCCTACATCTCTCCTGTTAGTCCAATAAATGACTGTTTCTCTAATATCAATAATCTATATATAATGAGAACAACTATGAAATCTATCAGGTAAAAATCATATTTACAATGTCTAGTCTATATGTATTTGGCAACCTTGGAGAAAGTACTGTACTATATTTCCTATCTTGGTGAGTCCAAAAGTTCTGTACCTAATTCACTTTCTATCATATTTGCATTTAGCAACCTAAAAATATCTTCTTAGACCTTAAATTTATTATCTTATATCCTAAACAACTTAAGCTTAATTATGAGACTGTAACTATCTAGTCTTCAACCCCATCAGAGACCTGAGAATGATAAATATTTTCTGATTAAACAGGAAGTGTAGAGCAATCAGCTTCCAAAAACGTGGAAATGACAGAGACAGCGGTCTACCTGGATAGTTACCCAATGTTTTTCTGTGTCATTAGAACATCATCTTCAGTCTTCTGGCACAGGATATCTGACAGACTTTTACGTGAAGCAGGAGTGTTGAAGGACTTCTCTACCTTGTCTTGGCAAAGCTTGGTAAGGTTTCTTGCCCAGTGGCTAGTTTGCTACACAGACACAAAATCCATATGGAGATTCTTCCATGCTCAGCATCTTCTTTGAAGTGTAATATGAGAGCTGCCAGAAGCTGATAGGTCTTTTTGCCCCAAAAGGTCTTTTATTAATAAAACATCTTTAAATGCCTTATTCTGTAGAATTCTGAGTATTTTGAAGATCTATCTATAGTGTATCGGAGTATGCAAATATTGCTCATTTCTTTCTATTTATTTCTTTCTATTTTCTATTTGTTCAACTTAGGAGACGTATTCCTATAATTAACTGTACTAGTTAGTATCTAACATGACCATAACTTTGATTGACTTACTAACTTGCATTTCTTAATTATCCTAAACTGTTTGTAATAGCAGCTTTCAAATGGACTAGAACTTCAGATTGCATTTTTAAATGAGTTGCACAGATACAATACCTTATAAAAGAGTTGAATTACACACACACACACACACACACACACACACACACACACACACANCACACACACACACACACATATATATATATATATATATATATATATATATATATATATATATATGATTTTGTAACAAAGGTAATCTTAAATTTGTTTCAATATATAAAATACATACCAAATGTAAAATATTTGGCTTGTTAATGCTCTTTAGTCTACAAGTAGATTCAATAATCTACTCTTTTATCCTATCATTCCTACATACCCCCTTTTTCTTTTCATCCTTTCTTCCCCCCTCAACTGGTACATCACTCAGGCTGTTGGCTCCACCCAACTCTGGGAAGGTGGCCGCTCTGTGCTACAGCATGCCACTGTCTGTTCAGGCTCTGGGTCACAGCTCTCAGAGTAGTGCGATATTCAAGCCTCATTGCTCCTTGGAAGTGGAAGCTCTTAAGCAGCCACGCCTCATGGTCTTAAGCAAGTCTCAGTCCCTGAGCTGTCCCAGCTATGTGAAGATGTAGGCTTTCCCCACCAGCACAGGCTGATTTCCAATGGCAGGTTTCTAATGGCTGAAAGGGCTGAGGGACCCAGCTGAGTGTGGCTCAGTCCCTTTGCCTTACCTGGAAGGTACAAAGGATCTAGTTTGCTCTCTCTAAAAAGGACCATGTTCCACCTGTCTAGGATACTGCTCTGGGAACAGTCTTTCCAGCAGTGGCTTTTTCTTTAAGGCTCTAAGCTTGGATTTTTATGAGCCCTTTTCTTGGATACCATTTGAAACACTTGGGGTTGTTTTTCAACCCACCCCAGCTTCTGAATAATGGTGTGGAGACTTCTTTATTAATAAATGAATGCCTAGGCCTTAAGGTAGGGTTGTTCCCAACCAGCTCATAAAATACATTATCCAATTTATATTGTCCTATGTTCTGTCACATGGCTGGTTACCTTTCCCCAGTTTCATACATCTGACTTCCTATGAGTCTTGGTGGCAAATGTTCCTGTGCCTGACTCCCTGTGTGCCTATCTCTCCCAGAACTTCCAGCTTTTACTTCCTGCCTTTGCAAATAGGTCACAGGCTTTTTATTTTATCCAATCATAGGATGGCTTAGGAAGGCAAGGTATCTTTACACAGTGCATGTAAACATCCCTACACACTGCATGTTGTAGAACATATTGAGCAAATGCTCAAATATATATTGCTTAATACATATTAAGCAACTTAGTGCATACTAAGAAAGTCACTTTTCCTTGATGTGGACTTCAGGAAGGATGCACAGGAGGAAAGGTTGATTTTGGCCCACAGGCATGATGGCAGGACACGTTCCTGTTCTTAGCAGGGGAATACTATCATTTTATCTGGGAGTATCAAAGGCAGAGAATGTAAACCTCCAACACACATCTGTCTCCTTCCCCTTTCTGTTTTCATTCACTCTATGAATCCACTGTGTGGAATGGTGCCATTTAGGGGGGTTCTAATCTTTTCTAGAAACAGTCTCAGATACAGAACAGACAAACTAATGCTCAAGGTATTGTTCTTTTCTGAGATGATAATTTAATTACATTTCTTCCTTCCTTTTCCTCTCTCCAAACCCTCCCATATACCCCTTCCTGCTCTTCTTCAAAATAATGACCTTAAAAAAAATAAAATCTAACTATTGTACCATTTACATTTCAGCAGTCATGGTGGTGACACTTTATGGGTGTAGCTTCTGATACTGATAGGAGACACCAGGAGGGAAGCAACCAACTGTCAAGTTACTTATTAATGCAGACTTCAATCAAGTTTCTAATCAAAATTAACCATGGCACAAACATAGATTTAGATACTGAGTGAGCAGTAAACAGATATTTATTCTTATTAATATTAACTACACTTTGTAGCTAGGAGGGCAAAATACTCTTATAAATATTAACTATACTTGTGGCTGGGAGGGCAAATAAATTGTTAAGGGTTTACAGAATTTTAATAAGCATCTAGAAGGATGAGTTAGAAGGATGCCTGCAAGTTTGAGGTTAGCTGGTCTCATGTAAGCTCTGTTTCAAATAAACAACCAGCCAAACAATTACAATAAAAATATAAAAATACTAGTAAACCAAAATATAATATTTACCCTATCTATGATGGGATATGACTGGCTTGATATTGAGGAGGTCCCGTTTTTATTCTTATAGTTGTTATATGAGAATGATTATGACAGCCATGTTATGTCCAAAGGACAGCATTTCACAAATTCCTCCCAATGCTTCAGCTCCTACATTCTTTCCATTTATTTTTCTTCCATATTGTCTGAGCCTCTGACCTCATATTGAGGCAGTAGATAGTTGCTCAGGGATGGAGCATTTTTCTTTATTGAACACTGGCCAGTGTTAGGTTTCCCTATACCTATTTGTGGTCATATGGATAACACTAAGTGGACTTACTGAGTTGTCAAAAACAAACAAATGAGCAAACAAAAACAATGAAGACAGGAAGTTGGGAGGGGACATTTTGAAGGGATTTGGAGGGCTAGAGGTGCAAATTGGGGGGATAGATATAAACACACACACACACACACACACACACACACACACACACACACACACTTGAAATTCTCCAAACTAAAGAAAAAGGAAAACTATATAATAATTTATTTGGCAATAATTGGAATCAAGAGATATTGTGGCAAATGAAAATAGGATGGGTATATATAAGGCCTGTGCTAACTGTAGACACATCTGCAGTGGGACATAATTACCTGCATTGAGACAGGAAATCATGATGTCAAACTATGGATGAAGTAGAGGAGCCATATACAATAGAGTCTATTATTGAAGCTTGTGGGAGCCTTGGAACATTTTTAGTTTTAGATGTGCAAATTCGAATTTATGTTTGGCATGCATATTCATCCCTGGCAAAAATGAAAGGATTTTTTTTTATAATCTCAAAACATTTGTATAATAATATGGATTTGCTGGCAGAAAAAAATAGAATGTGAAAGTACTCTGGGAAATCTGCTGGAAATTTGATATGTGAGTACGTATTTAAAATTAAATTAGAATAATATTGTGTTACTATTATGTTTTGTCAAAGAATACAGAATTTTCTTCACATATATGGTCTTTGTGTGCCTTACAGTACTGAGTTAATTTAGCAGTTTCTTGGTGTCCTTCTTTTTTCTGTTCTGCTTCTCCTCTTGCCTAGGACAAGCTCTACCTCTCTGTTTCTCATATCAAAACATACCAATGTGGCATGTGAAACTGTTTATCTGTTGATAATTGAGGGCTACATAAATGACTTTGTTTATTCTTATACATTGTGATCATAAATGTTTTACATTAATCCTAGTATTCACAGACTTTTGCTGAACCCTTAAAAATGATGGAGATCTCAAGAGAGAAAGTATCTTTCACAAAACATGTTTTTACATGTCACAGACCAAATGATCATGCTTACAGTGGTTAGGGATTCTTTGTAGTGTTACCTCTTTGGGGGCAGTATTCATAATCTGGGAAACAAAGCCACTTTCCTGTTGCTAATATATAACTAAAATTCATCCTGTTGTCGACAGTCCATGTCTTTGAAGCTAAAGCTCTGAAGTTATACACAGTCAATGGCCATGCTCCACTCTGATGAATCAGACTGTATCTGGTCATTTTCTGTAAGAGCTTTGGAGACACTAGATTACATTTGTCAAACTGAATTGAAATAAGCAGTGATATCACTCATGGTTTTAACAGATATGTATTAAACTTTATTGTTGGTAGGGACAGAAGAGAGAGTAGGGCTGAGATTCCACATGATGATAAGACTAACCCACGGTCCATACCACGAGCAGCAATACAGCACTAATCTGTTGGTTCCCAGGGTCTCCAATTTACTTGTTACAGACTAAGCTGGGCATTTATAGCTCAGTATGATTCTACCAGGACACTTCTAATATGGTAAGCAGTCATGTGTGTGCACATGAACATGTGTGTGTGTGTGTGTGTGTGTGTGTGTGTGTGCATGTATTGTGCATTACACATGTGTGTGTGTGAGTGTGGTGTGTTTGAATACTGAGCCTCTTTGCCAAAGAGTATCATGCATTTAAGCTTTAGTCACCTGTACCATAAACCAAAAGTCACATACAGATGAGAGTTAAAGTTTATTTCAAATAGTAAAATGTTTATTTGGGCACATTTCTTTTTTTCCCCCCTATAATAAAAGGCATCATATACTTGTAAGACACATGCTCCTGGCTAAGGTTCAGCTGGAGTGTCATCCTGGCAGGTCTTTTTCATTTGTGACTGCTGTCCATGTGTTCTAGACAGGGCCGGTGCCAGAGAGGGAGGTTCTTGTGCCTCGGGTGCTGGTATGGGTTTGGCTGTCCTACCCGGGACTTCCAGCTGCAACAGGGCTTTCCTTTGTGTTGGGTGAATTCAGCATTTCCACAGTTGCAACTACTGATCTCATACCAGCAACACAGTAGCCAACATCCTCCGACAGACAGAGTGTACTTGTTTGGAGTTCAAGGGCGCCTGTGAGTTCACGTCTGTGGTTGCTATGAACCAAGTACCCCGCTGCTGGATTTTAGGTCCCTTCCTCAGGCCTTCCCTTTCTCTTTCTTCTTTCTTTTCGCACCAAGACCAAACATGGTTGTTTCAATGAGGTGGGCTTCGGAAGAGATGAAAGAATGAGTTGTTTTGGAGAAGTCTGCTTTTAGCTACCAACGTGAACCCAGGTTGAAAGTGAAAGTCAGGGAGCTGGGTGTGTGGAAAACCGGATTAAGGCATAGTATTGCAACAGTGCATCTAGGGTTTCTGCTTGGCCATCCTCTTTTACACGCTTCAGGCTCCCACCCTGGAGAGAACACCCATGGCTTCCGGTCAGCAGCTTTCCTTTCGTTCTGCCTCTGATTGTTCAGCTCTTAAACTATCATTAGTGCTCTGCTTGTCTGAAAGTAATTTTCTAGATCTGCCCGATGTTCCAAGTAGTTCTTGTTTCTCTGATTCATGCTGGCTTCTTGACTGAATCTCCAGCTCCCTGCTTCATGATACTGTATACATTTCCTGAACTTCATTTTGGACCTGGAATTATTATAATTATTCTTTATTTCAGGAGAAAGAACTTAATGCTTACCTCAGTGATACCTCATGCTCCCAAGAACTGCTCTTAAAATTCTCGGGGGATATTATATAAGCTGACCAATTCTGAACCTTTCATTTCTCTAGCAACTAGGCCAGATGGTGCTCCATAAACTACTTCCGGTTTAAGGGGATTTCATTTTTTTTTTTTTTTTTTGGCTACTTTTTGTTTTTTTAGGTCTCGTTTAGTCTGTCATTTGGTCAAGTGGTTGTGTAAATCATTCAATGTTGACCTTCAAAATTAGATTTCTTATTTTGTATTACAAAATATTTTTCATCAGAATAGCTTACTATGTTTGAATAAATAATACATGTTCATACAAAATTGACACTTTTACAAGACTGAGCTTAATAACCATGAACATTAACTATTTCACCATTTGCTTGTTCTCTTTTTTAGCAGCTTCCTGTTTTTTAACTAAGGATTTGTGGTTGACAGTGTAATTTTTTATCAGCTTTTGGATTTATTATTGAGTGTGCTTCTGTTGCTGTTATACTGTACCATCTATTGCAATAGCTTCAACTGAATATACAAGTCTGATTAATATTAATGGTTTTGTGGAATAACGCTGGCAAATTCACCCATAAATTCTAATTGCATCTTTGTATGTAATTTGGGGCTTGTTATCTACAAAACATGTCATCCGCAGATATGTATATAATAAGAATTTTATTGCTTTGAATACCTTAGTTTTTCTGACCCTGTACTAGCTTTCTACAGACTTTTGCACTACCTGAATTTCATAGTTAAATACTGAATTGAATATAAGAAAGTTATTGTCTCTCTATGGGAAGCAGAAGTAAAGTTTTTAATAATTTATTAGAAATTGAAATTTGCTCCAGATACTGTACACAGATATTTTATCATTGCAAGGAATGTTTGATTTATAAAGTTTTCTCTGTCCTTTTCTTAAACAGATATTTGATTTTTATTAAACATTTTCCTTGAATTTATAAGATCTACCGTGTTTTGTTTTGTTTTTTTTTCAGCTAGTGTTATGGTGCTCACTGACTTATTTTATACTGACAAACCAACCTTGACTTTGTGAGAGCTCTCATAAGATTGTTATGTATTGCTACATTTAGTTTGCTGTGATTTTGTCTAGAAATATTATAGTTGTGCCCTGAAAGTGTCCAGGACATGGTTTTTCTATCTTGTAATATTCACTTAAAGTTTCCAGAATAAGTAGTGCAATGGTTTCATTAGGTGAATGGTCACCAAACTCTCTTTTCCTATTCTGTGTTTGCAATATGTAATCATAGAATAGACTCTCTTACTGGAGATAGATTTTAGGGAAGCCTTTACTAATATTTTGGAGAACATTTATGCATTTGGTCAATTACCTTAAGTTTGTCTTTCTAATATATGCTTAGCTTATCAATTTTTACCTTTTGAAAATCTTCTGACTTCATTTCTTTTTTTTAAAAGTCCTGTATAATAGTTGATCAAAGTGTCATGCTGTTTTTTAAATTTTTATATAAATCTTTAGATGTTCCATTAAGCATCACTTTAGTTTAGCCTTACAAAATTTGACTAACATGTTGTACACAACTTGGATCTTTTCAAAAATACATTTTTCTAATCTTCTGTTTGATCTTTGGTGATTTAGGCATTTAATGATTGCATTCAATGAGTGTGGATTTCCCTTTTCACATTTTTGCTGTTTAATTGTAATTTGGTGAATTGGAGATTTCTCCCTTTCCTTTTTTTAGCTGTTTATTTATAATTTAATTTCCTATCAAAAAGACTATGGTAAGTTGTTTTGAACCACAAATTACATTTTATATTTTTAAAAATGACTCAAAGATCCTCAGGGAAAAAATGTGATTTCTTCTGCAGTGTGTGATCTTCTGTTAACATCATTCACTTAATTTTTTGATACATAGCATATATCCATCTACACATGCAGACATTCTAGACACACATGTACAATATGTAGCTTAGTTTTTATAGATTCTGGCACAACTAGTAATTTATCTCTTTTCCAGGTACTGTTTGGAGACTTTAAGGTGACAGAAGTTCCTGATTGGTTCCAAGATTCTGACTCTAAGTCTGGGGTGTGTCCATGGACGCTCTTCTAAGGTTGACCCCGAACTGCACTGTGTCCCTCAGCTCTGAGGATGTGGAAAGCTCTTATTATCTTCTTATCCTCAGAGTCATGGGTTTACATCATTGAATTTCCTTCCTGTTCATAGCTTGGACCCATCTCAGTCTGTTTCAGGAGCTGCCAACTCAACTTTGTGCCTTTAACATTTTAATTTCTCTTTAACACTGTAGAAACCTTGTTATAGATTTCCATCATTTCAGTTCTGCTCATTCTTTTAGCTTTGTAGTTTGTATCACTTGCTCTGTGTGAGGGACAAAGCCTCTCTGGTATCAGATTCAGTTCACTCTGTTTTCAGAAAGCATGGACTCTTTCGTCCTGTCTGCCTCATGGCATGTTGTGTGGCCTTGGGTTTCTGACCAGCTTCTCACCCTTTTCATTGACCTAGTATCAGAAAGACAAGCCCGTCAGAAATGAAATTACTTCCACAAATTTTTCCTTTAAAAAGAAAGTCATAATGCCCATATGCCATGCCTGGAATATGTAATATCTTTTCTATATTACAATCATTATTAAAATTGTTAACTTTTGAGTTAATGAATTGTATTTTAACTCTCTTCCATCCTATTTAATGTCATTAATGAGTCATTTTTTTCTGATTATGGTTCATGGTTTGAAAGTAACATTTCCTACTTGGACATCTTAAATAATATATTAGGATTTTTATTTTGAAAAGAAAGATGTGGGGAATTGGTATCATTTCTTATATTCAAATTTATTCCATTGAATAAAAGCAGTCAAGTCATGGGAAATGAGATTTTCCTGTTGTTTCTCTTTCATTTATTTTTCTTGAATTAAAAAAAAAAAAAAACAAAAACCTTTTTCTCTGATTCTTCTTGTCACTTTTTCCCTGTGTAATGAATTTCACCATCGAAGCCCACTGCATTCACACCATTTTATAGGATCCGAGAATATCCTCTTTGTGCCCTAAAAATAACTATTTCTCACAGTTTTCCAGATCTGGCATGTTTTAATGAAATTGCTTGCACAGAAGTTAGCACAGTACCTTGCTTCATGGCTTCCTGACAAAGCTTTTCTGCTCTATTTCCTAGGTCATATCCTGTGATTAACAGTTTTCTCTTCACTCTATTTATTTCAACACTTGCTGAATTGTCTTTTTTTTTTTTTTTTTTTTTTTGGTTTTTCAAGACAGGGTTTCCCTGTATAGCTCTGTCTGTCCTGGAACTCACTCTGTAGACCAGGCTGACCTCAAACTCAGAAATCCACCTGCCTCTGCCTCCCAAGAGCTGGGATTAAAGGTGTGTGCCACCAATGCCCGGCTTGAATTGTCTTTTAATAGTAACCAATTTGTGACCTTTGAAGTAGAAACAACTTTTTAATTCTTTTGTATGGGTGTGTAAGTACATGTGTATGCATGTGTGTGTGCTTACATGTGTGTGGGCGGACACATGTGTGCATATGGAAGGCAGAGGTCGACATGGATATCTTCCCTATCATTCTTCACCTTACATTTTGAGACTGGGTCTCTCACTGAGTCTGGAAAATGGAGAATCAGCTAGTCAAGCTGCCTTGCAAGCCCCAAGGATCCACCTGGACTGATAAGATTGTGCACATACTTGGATTTGGGGGTATGATCAGAATTTAATGCAGGTCCTCATGTTCATAACTGGAGAGCCTTAGACATGAAGATCTCTGGACCTCACAGCCAGCTAGGGTGAAATAACAGGCTTCAGAATGAGTGAGGAGAGCCTGTGTAAGAAATAAGCTGGAGAGTGATGGGGAAGGACCCTGTGGCACCATATGGCACCCATAGGCACATTCATGGACTTGCAGACTTTCACCCACGCGTTTGCATATGTGTGGTTGCACAGGAGTATACAAATACACGCACATATGCACACACACCATACTATATATGAATACATACACAGAGAGTATATTCATATAAAATTTAGTATCTCTTTATTTCCCTTCCATGCCATGTCCTCTTGAGTCTCCTTCCTGATTATGTCTCATATATACCATAATAAACACTAATGTTATTTACATTGTGCTTAACTAATACTGTGTTATAGAGTCCAACTCTTTCTAAAAAAAAAATAGTGGATTCCCCTTGGAATCAGCATTCTGCTTTGTTCATTTTTATTAATCCTGTAAGCAGTGAATGTACATGTATTAATTAATTAAATGAAGAAATCTTTAGAATGTCTATGAAATCAAACATGAAACACAGGCTGAACTGCTTTGGTAAACAGGGTAAGGATTGTGTTTAATTCCCAGCAGATCGTTTAACTGCTGGATCCTTACTAAAGCTGTGCTCACCTTGGCAAGACATCAAAACTATGCACTTTTCTTTTTTTTTTTCAATTTTAACTGAGTCATTCTTATTACTCTCAAACACCCTCAGTGATATTAAAGGCTGCATGTAAAGATGATGTAAATGTTTTACATGTCCCTTTGTAGCTCTTTTTCCAAATTACATGTTTTTTTCATGAATCTTGCTGGCCTGTATTTAAGATTCATTTGCACATTCTTCAAAAGTAGAATGTCTATGAAATTCATCATGAAACACTGGCTGAATGGCTTTTGTATACATAGTAAGTTAAGGGTTGCCTTTCCTTGTCAGTAAGTCCTTTAAATTCTGGATAGGTAAGTTTTGGAAAAGCCCACATTCCTTCTACAAAATAATGCTTTGTTAGCACATCTTCGTGTATGTTTGTCATGATGTCATGATTTTTCTTCTTCTTCTTCTTTTTTTTTTTTGTTTTGTTTTTTGTTTTTTGTTTTTTCGAGACAGCATTTCTCTGTATAGCCCTGGCTGTCCTGGAACTCACT
>NC_034594.1:46285709-46338647 GCF_900095145.1 Mus pahari
TTTGTTTTGTTTGTTTTACGAGACAGGGTTTCTCTGTGTAGCCCTGGCTGTCCTGGAACTCACTCTGTAGACCAGGCTGGCCTCGAACTCAGAAATCTGTCTGCCTCTGCCTCCCAAGTGCTGGGATTAAAGGCGTGTGCCACCACTGCCCGACTCTTCATATTTTTTTATCCTCTCTGTGTCTCCAAATCCTCTCTGTCCTCAACCTGTACCTGAGTATGTGGGTGGACTGGCTGTTTTCAGCTGCCTGTTTCTCAGTTTCAGTGTAGCTTCTGTGGCCCTTTCCTGCAGGTTTCTAAACCCTCATGTGTAGGGCAAGTGCAGTTTATGGAGAGTGTGCCTGGAACAAGAGTGCGCCTAGACATGTCCAAACCACGAAAATCTCACTTGAGATCTGCAAGAGTAAGGACTGCTCCCTCCCTGTTCTGGGCCTGCATGCCCCAATGCACATACACAGCCTTGCAGCCCCTATCTCCACTACTACTGAAGTAGTCAAGCATCCTGGTAGCCAAATACAGGTTTAACTCATTCCTTTTCAATAAGGAAATATCCAGCACCTAAAATTTCTCTTCATGCAAATGAAGTATTCCCAGCACCTCAATACCAACCAATAATGTACACACACTCTGAAGTTTATATAGCCTCTATTACCCCACTAAAGAGAGACATTTCACTGAAAACCTTTCTGAGATGGTTATTTCTCCATGGCACTCAAGCCAACCCAGATACTGTGAACTGAATCCAATACCCCGAGGGCAGAAGCGGAACCAGGTGGTATATGAACCATCTTGCCAGGAATCTGTGGTTTGGATGAGCCTGGACATCCCAGTGGAAGAGTTAGAGAAGGACTGAAGGAACTGACAGGGATTGCAACTCCATGGGAAAAACAAAACAAAACAAAACAAAACAAAACAAAAAAACAAATCAAACCACCACCACACCACCATCACCACCACCACCAACAACAAAAACAGTATCAACTAACCTGACCTTTCAGAGTTGCCAGGGAATAAACCACCAATCAGAGTATACATGGGCGGGTCCTTGGCTCCTGCTACACATGTAGCTGAGGACTGCCTCATCTGGCATCAGTGGGAGGGGAGACACTTGGTTCTGTAGGGGCTTGATGTTCCAGAGGAGGGGGATGCTAGAAGGGTGAGGTGGGAGGGGGTGATTGGGTGGGTGAGCACCCTCTTAGAGGCAAAGGGAGGGCAATGAGGTACAGTGTTTGTGGAGGGAAGTCATGGAAGGGGGATAACATTTGAGATGTAAACAAATAAAATGATTAATAATTTAAAAAGAAAATTGATGTGAATAATTAAGATTAGAATTTAAAAACTGTAACCTCCTGTCAGGGGATATCTGAGATGGCCACAGTAACAGATAAAACCTGGATTACTTGGTGATTTACAACCAATGAAAGCAACAGAGCCTGTGTTGCTTTATTTCTATTATTTTTATTCAAAAAACTCTGACATTGTGTAAAGACACAGATTGTTTCTGGTGTAGCATGTTCCTGACAGTATCTGGAAGGGATGAGAATGGAACCAGTGAAGAGAAGTGGGACACGTGTGGCCATTAGGGTCATAATTGGATCATAGTACATGTATATATCATGTACATGTATTACTATGTATATGTATGCACTATGTACATGGATGAACTCAGAAGCAGGTACAATTTTATTTTGTATATTATATTCTAGTTATAGGGTATATAAATAAAAACAATGAAATTACTAAGAGTAAGGCAGAGAAAAATAACAGAAAAACATCATAGAAATAAAAACATCATTGCTTTAAGTCTTATTTAGCTTTGAAACTTATCAAATGTGTGCCCTAGAGCAAATTGCTTGTTTGAGCTTCTATATCTTAAATTGTTGAACAGAGCTAAAGATAGTATTCATACTTTTTTTTTTTTTTTGATTTGTTAAACTAAAATAAAGAATTCTCAGTCACATCTTCAATGTAGAGGAACCTTTCACATAGTCTCAGGTTTCCTTATTGTGTTTCTTCTTAGTTGTTTATACTGACATGGAAATTTATTGTTCTCATTACAATGAGCCAGGTAAGATGGGAATCTGAACAAGAATAGTGCCACTAACCCTGTAACACCAGCACATCATCTATTATGCAAGACATGCAGCATTGGTTTTCTTAAGATCTCTAAAAGTAATCTTGGGTTTTCTCTAAAATAATAATAATAACAATGATGTTGATAATAACAACAACCACTACAGCATGCTTTTATTCTAAGTACTAAATTGATTGAGAAATAATGAGTCCAAAAAGATCCATATGTCAACTTTTCAAAGATAAAATGGGCTTAATAGTAACTATAAATGAGTCTCCTACTATGCTGTCCCTCTCTTATTTGAAATAATATTCACCTATGGGAAAATAAGGACCTCAGGAAGTAACCTTGACACCCCTATGGGAGAATCTCAGTGTTTTCTACAACACTGAGTTCAGAGCCCTCAAAATTCTCAGTGGTAAGAGATTTGAAACTTCTAGAAGAAAATCAAAACCCACGTAAAGGAACAATAATGCATGCTGGAGAATGCTTTAGTCCTGGACATAACATATCAAGGCCAAGAAGTGAGAATGATAACTTTAATAACTTATCACTCCAGGGTAGAAGGCTGTGCTGTGAGCATACTTTTCCTTTCTCTTTCCGTGGATGAGCCAGGCTTTAAGACTTATAGGGAAGTGTGTGTGCAAGCCATAGACACAGAGCCGTTAAGTTGCTGCCCTAAAACTCTTACTTCTAAGGAAGTGGGCCTAGGAAATGGTGTGACTGATCTGTCTTGCATAGTGTTATGTTAACTTGACACAAGCTAAAGTCATTTGAGAGGAGGGAACTCAACTTAGAAATTGCCTCCATAATATCAGACTGTAGGCAAGCCTGCAGGGCACTGTGAGTCGTGCCATCCCTGGCCTGGTGGTCCTGAGTTCTATAAAGAAAGCAGTCTGAACAAGCCACGAGGAGCAAGCCAGGTACACGGGACCATACAAATATCTGTTGTAATGAACATCGTGCAAATCAAATTAGCTAATGCACACAGAGGTGACTGGTAAATGTAAAGTTTTCAGCAATTGCTGATTGCTGCCATTTCCGTGCGTCCACTTCCTCCTTAATGAAACATGGCCAACGACTTCCTTAGATTTGCTACAGCTCCAGATTGCTGTGAGAATTAAGTATATTGTACCACAAGTTCTTTGCAAGATATAAAGTAGCATACAAATGGAAGTTACCTTTATTGATTTGTGAGTTTACTTTCAGTCCTCAAACACAAGTTACTTAATGTTCTAATGATCGGATTTTGAACAATGAAATCTGTTAGAAAATGCCCAAGTAAAGTACATAGGGGTTGAAACCATATGTTTCAAAAAATGGTCAAGAGGCTGATTAGACTAATTGAACATGGCCCGGTATTGATTTTGTAGTTTCTATCTACTTCAGTTGGGAATGCAGATGAGCTAAAATGCATGGACACTGGAAAGCAGAGCTGAAAATCTAATTCATCAACTTGAGGGCTCTCTAGCCTCTCAGAAAGGTGATTCATTGCAATCACTGAGAAGTGTATAAAATGCAGAATATCAGGTGCCCCCAGTCTTACTCAGTCAGAAGCTTTAGTTTAACAAGCCCTGGGTATTTATGAGTTTATTAACAAGTTTAATAAAAACTAGAAACCTTCCCCTTTGATAGCATTCATGGTATACTTAGTTAATATCTTTAACACTTAACTGCATGTTCTATAATAACTACTATTTCAAGATAAAAATACTATACATCCTTGCAGATTTTAAAGCTTTTATGTCACGTTTCTATTTTTATTTCTCTAAGTCTATTTATTCCCACCACTTTCATTGTCCACTTTGGATTTATTCACTTTTCAATAATCATGTTTTGAATGGTTACAATGTACCCAATACTAGGCTCAATTCAGAGTGTACAGTAGAAATGAGACAGTCTGGTCTCTTTGTGTCACGGCCCTATTTAGGTTTAGTAATTTGAAAACAGGAATATATAATAAGCACATAAGAGCAGAGCGAAGATGTTAAAGGTGAGAGCGAGAGAGACATTAGATAGCTGCTACATAGACCATGGACCTTGGCAGGCCAGCAGAGCTGAGAGCATTTCTTCAGCTTAGAAGAATAGGAAGGCGGATGGATAGTCAAGAGCAGAGCCAGGGTGATGTTAACTAAAGCTTTAAAGACAAAAAGGGCCTGGAATCTTCTGAACGTTCGCTGAACGCTACACTGTCTGCAGTTGGATGAAGGGTTGGATGGACTGAATATGCCTAGATCAGGCAGAGTCTTGCAAGTATTGTCTTCATGTCTGTCACTGAAGTGCAATAGGCAGTCATTAATGTACAATAGGCATATGGGGGAAGTGAGAGAAGAAGGCTACATCTAAAATACATCCCAATACCTTATGAAAAAATTAGCCCATCGTTTCTGCGGATGATGAGTTAGATGGGACACATTGGAAGCTTGCAAGGGTAGGTAACACGGAGAACTTGGATGAAGATGAGGGATCAATTTTAGGAATGTGTGTTTGTATTTGTAGCTGTGCCATTGGATTCATTGTTAGTTGTCACCTTTTCTGTTCTGCCTTCCAGGCTGTGTCTCCTCCCTGAAGCTGGCTTCTTCTCACAGACACCAGCTGGAGACTGAAGGAAGGCAGGGCACCCCATGCAGGTGCAGCCTGTCATCCATGGCACTGGCTTGCTCCAGACTGGTTTGTTCTGCTTCCAGATTCCACCAGATGCCATTAGCCTGTTAAGTCTGCATCACACCACGTCCTCCTCTGGCCCACTGAAAATCTTTGTGTTGCCTCCAGTAGTTTCTCTTTAGCACCTTGCTTTTTTCATCACCTGTGTTCATTGCCCTGCGTTAGATTTTCTTGGCTTTAAACATGTAACGAGTTATCTTTTCCTGCTTAGTCCCTGATGGATATAAACAGTAAGAAGTAAGTAAGTGGGTATTGAAAATAAAGCACATACAGTTTTCAAAGAAGGAAATCAGTAGTTCACTTTTAGAAACACTGGCCTTACATTTAAAATACAAAATCTAGGCGATAGCTAAACAAATGGGTCCATAACTCATAGCTGATTCTGAGTTATTAATTCTCTTTAATCAATAATATGTTGATGGTGCAAATTTTCATTCCAATGAAGCAATGAGTGGAGAAAAGGAATTTAGGCTGAATTCTGAATAATTTGAGGGGTTGACTTTTCTTGGAAGAACCTGTAATAAGACCCAAGGAAGCTTCCATGTTTCTGGGTCCATATTAAAATAACTAGAATATATAGAGCATGCCCATCATTTGTCTACCATGTCACATACAATGCACTGACACATAAAATGGAACATAAAATGGAACATGATACTGGAACACAAAGCCTACAAACATGGGCACTAAGAAGTTACAGAAAGACAAGGCAAGATTAATTCTATCTTAATTGTAGAATAAATGGACCCCACTGGTCTGAAACATATTTTGCTTCTGTTCCCTAGGATAAGGCAAGAGCTGTACATTCCAGTGAACTTTCCAACCCTGTCCAAGGCCAGAGTGGCTGAAATCTGGTTCATTGTCTTCTAGCTATACTGTGGGCCTTGGTTCAGAGCTCCTTTTTTGTGACAGCAAAGGAGACTTTCTATAAACCCTTACCAGTAGGAGCTAATTTTTCACCTAATATATGTGGGTTAGCTTTCTGTCACTGTTAACAAAGTACCCCAGATAAAGAGCATTTTAAGTGAGAAAGGTTTGTTTGGGTTTACAGTTTGGGAAGTTCATGTTTCTGATCACCTGGTTCCGTTATTGCTTTTGATCTGAGGTAAGGCAGCATATTCTGGTAGGAGTATGAGGTGGAAGCGATCCATTATCTAAAAAGCAAGAAGTCATAAGAGGGGTGGGAGAAGTGTTTCATACGCTGCCTTTGAGAGCAGGCTTTCCATGCCATGAGGACTTCTCACATGGCCTCACTTGCCCAAAGTTGACAGACCTCCCAAAAGTGCTACCCAGGGCCTTTAAAGGACATGCAATATGCAAAGAGTGGTAATAGGGACAAATGTATCTATATCTCTATAAAAGCTTTGAGAAGGGCAGGACCAATGTAGCTGTTTGCAAACCTTAGTCATAAGCCCTGCTATTGGTGACTGGAGGCTTTCAGGAAACTCTGGGTACGCTTAGCCTATGCGAAGAAGCCTATGGGAAGAGTGTTTCTCAAAGCTCTGTTCTTAGACCGCATATAACAGAAACCATTACAAGAAAGCAAATTCTAGGACATTCCACTAAAACCCCAAAATTCTAATCTGCAGGAATAGGATCCAGGGCTTCAATCTTCCACCATCATTTTGAGAGCAAGTTAGTCTTACACATATTCAAAGTAGAAAACAGCTAATCTAGGAACATCAGTTTGCCCAAAGAGCTCAGACTCTACTTTAAAGGATTGATGATCTTCCCTATGAACGTTGAAGGAGGACACAAATGTCTTTGGAATTTCTTAAGTTGAAACCAAACCTGGCAGCAGCCCAGATTACTCCCTCACATGCCTTTGCTTTGAAGAATTGGCACTGTGCTCATGCCCTATGGGACACCAGCTCTAGTTGCTATTGTTTTTCGTCTTTATTTGTTTAGTTTTATTTTCTACCATTGGCATTGAAATGAACACAACAGAAGGGACCACGAGCCCTGACCTTGTCACCACTACTGACACTGTGCCTGTCTGAGAGTAGGCAATCAGCATATATGTTCTTTTGCATAAACACAGAGAGATAGACTTCCAATGGACAATTCAGAATTAGGAGATTTGCTTGTCTCCTTTCTAATTTGCTTATGCGATGATTGTTCTTAATTATAGAGATGTCTGGAATGAAGCTTGTTTGGGTATTAAGTCTGAGCATGTTCAGAAGTCATTTATACAACTTTGATTTTATGACTTACAGCCTTTTCTTCATCCTCTTCTGCCCCCAGTACGTGTAGCCAATGACCTTTCTTTACAGCATTCAGCAGCATAGTCTCAGTAGTTTCCGGAGAGTACTTTCAGATCTGGAGCTATAGAAATCACACACACACACACACACACACACACACACACACACACACACACACACACCTAGGAGAATAAGAAGAATGTTCAGGCATATAATATGATATATCTTTAAAGAGTAAAGAACAGTAAATGTTGTTTGTTTCACTATTTTAATTACTGATTTGGAAAGAGGATCCCGGCCTGGCCCCCCACCCCTGCCCCAGGAGGCACTCTGTTTACTTAGTGTCTCTGACACTCAGTGAGCATCCGCCCTGTGCCTTTCTAAAACCCATGCATGCCTAGAGGGAGGCGAAACAGCCATTAATCCTGGAAGATATTTGTCTTCCTTTCTTTTGACATTTTATTGCCCTTTAACTCATTTGTGAAAGATATCAAAGCACATTCAGACTGGGGAATACAAGGCCTTTTCATTAAAATGGTAGATCTCTTTGTTCCTCCCTATAGGAACACTTTGATCAGTACACAAGGAAAGATTTATGAAGAAAGTAATGGGTAATTTTAAATCAATAGATTAAAATACCACAGAAATAACATCCCAGTGTCATTTAGGGAGATAAAATTGTTTCCAAGACAATGTTATAAAATTATTCTTAGTCAAAACATTAGCAAGATCACAAAAGGAGGAATGCCTCCATGAGTGACATGGTCAATCACGTCATGTGTAATTCTGGAAAATAGGGAGTTTTATTGCTCTACAGGATAGAGAAAGAAATGACTAGATGCTCTTTGTCTCCACCAGGCTTAGTTTTTGTAAGAGAGTCAGTGACCATACATGTAAGAGAACTCTACTTACAAAGCTAGAGTAGAGTTTGTCATATTCAGTGGCTTTAACATTAGACGTATATGTATTGGAGGGTTTAGGGTAAAACAGGACTGAAGCCCCGATGGCCAGGAGAAAGAATGGAAACAGATAACCTCTGGAGGTAGGAGTTACGGGACCCTATAGAAAATACAAGAAACCTGGGTGGTGAGAGACCTTCAGAACCCAAAGGGCAGTACCTTACGTGAAATGCCCTACAGTGGGGAGAGGGAACTTGTAGAATCTACCTCTAGTAGAAAGACAGGGGCATCAAGTGGAGGGATGGGATTACAATTCCACAATCAAAAACTGACCCAGAATTATTCCTGTCTAAAAGAACTGCAGGGACAAAATTGGAGAAGAAGCTGGGGAAAAGGAGGTTCAGTGACTGACCCAAATTGGGATCCAGCTCCAGGAGAAATTCCAAGACCTGACACTATTGCTGATGCTGTGGTATACTTACAGACAGGAGCCTAACATGGCTGCCCTCCAAGAGGCTCAACAAGCAGCTGAAAGGGCCAGATGCATATACTTACACCCAACCAATGGAGAGAAGCTGGGGTCCCCTGTGGTGGAATTAGGGAAGAACTGGAAGAAGCTGAGGAGGAGGGGGTGACCTCATATGTAGACCAGCAGTCTCAAGTAACCTGGGTCCCAGAGATCTCTCAGACACTGAGCCACCAATCAGACAGCATACACCAGCTAATATGAGACTGCAGACACATATACAGCAGAGGACTGCCTGGTCAGGCCACAGTGAGAAGACACACCTAACCCTTGAGCGACTTGAGGCCCCAGGGAGTAGGGTGGGAGTAAGGAGGTAGGGAAATCTTCTAGGAGGTGAGGGAGGAGGTATGGAATGAGGAACAGGCAGAGGGTGGACCAGAAGGGGGATAGGACTGGACTATAAATAAAGATTAAAAAAAAAATAGACATGTGTGACTGATCTAGGATATTCCTAGCTATTCATTTATTTTTAATTTTTAAAATGATTATGTGTTAGTTAGGGTACATTTCTATGACATTTTATTTTTATTTCTTTTTATGGTATTGGTTCATTTATTTAGAGAGGAAAAAACCAACAAATGTAGAAAAAGGTGAGAGAAAATAAAATTGTGTGTAATCACATAGACTGAGGAAAACACTGCTATTTTAACATACTGCTTTATAGCATGCATTTCCTTCTCTATGTAAATATGTAGTTTGTATATGCATGCATATGTAAGTATATATTCACACATTTTAAACTTGTGGGTATAAACTGCTGGCCCATAAATGTAAAATGAGATTATCTTTATATACTCTATAGATAACAATCCAGGCCTAGTTTCTATAAAGTAGCGTCTCAGACTTAAGAACTGGATGAGGAAAAAAAAAAAAAAAAAGAAAACACTCCTATGCCTTTGTCGAGCTTTATCTGGCTATGAGACAGAAACTTGCAATGCCACACATCACAATGATGTATGTCCTAATTTTAGCTTCCTCAATTGCCTCATGGTTTTTCCTATGGAGAGTTTGTGTTCAGGTACATGATCACTCTCTTCCTCAGTTCTAGTCTCTTCTTTATCCCACTCCATCTTGGTCAGTATAGCTACTGGTCTTCATGACTTTCCTGAGCCAGGTTCAGCATGCACTGCCTGGGGACATCCCAGGATCAGATGAGAGCTGATAAATTCTCAGTATTTTCTAATACTTTTGAAAGAGGCTGAACACCCCTGCAGAAAGTGACGATGTGATCACAATGCGAAGCTGTTTCAGTTCAGACTCACATACTCCGTTCTGTGCTGCAAAGCATGTGAGTTGCCGAAACATCATCTTTATCAGGTGGCTGAGCATTTCACTATTACAAACATATTCACTGGAGGCATAAAACCCAACACTGGTGGTGTGTCTGAACATCCCCTTTAAGAACTTATATTTCTCCATCTTACATTTTATATGTTATTTTCCTGGCTGCAAGGTCAGGACTCAAACCGCTGCCTCAAAGTTATATCCCTTATCATCCTTCCCCTTCTGCTGTCCCTGTCATTTTTTCATGCCTGTAGGCAGAGTAGGTCTTTTTCTTGATACAGTGCTGCGTTGAGGACATAAGTTACTATTGCATTCAGAAATGCATGCTATATAGCACAGAAACATGAAAGTGGATTCTGAAAGTCCTACCGTGCGTGTATATTGAGAGGAGGAAACCCTGACATGAGCCTCTGGGCCTCCCTCCTCTTTTACTCACTGCTCTGTACCAAACTTAACTCTACTTCTTTTCATGATATTGATCCTATGTCACTAGAGTCTTCCAATTCACACTCTTATTGACCAATGTTTCTTTCCACAAATGTAGTTTCTTATACTGGTATGCTTCTTGTCCACATGGTTGAATCCCAATTCTCTAACAATGCTGAGTAATCAAAACACTTAAGCTAATACCAATATGTGCAGAGTTATTACATCTTAGACAAAATTAAATATATGCAACACCAATACAACAAATCGATCCCATCTAGGTGTCTAATTTCCTGAGTGAGGCAGCCATCTTGTTACCAGACATTCAGGCATAGGTATCAGATATTTGGATAGCCAGCTTCATCTGGCTAATATTTCCAAAATAAATTAGGAGAAAGATAATGATAGGGAAAATAATTTACTTACAGTTTGGACAAACCACAGAGAGAAAGAAGATAATTTTTATCCACTGTGCTTAGGAAAGCTTTATATTTATAGAAAACATGAGAGGATACTGAGAATATAAGTAGATTTATCTGTAAATCAAATGATAGTCATTTCCCAAGGGTGCCTTGACTGGGCCTCAGGCTGCCTACCCGGTCTCTTCTCTCAGCATATTGCCTCTTTCTCAGCAAACAGGGTATATTATATTTTTGGAAGTTTTACTGTTACAATCCTATATCTGTAAGTCCTTTTCCTCATTGTCAATTCTAAACTTCTCATGAGCTACTGTTCAAACAATTCTATGTGCATGCATATGGTATGTGTGCTCATGGGAGTTTGAAAACACACACACACACACACACACACACACACACACTTATCTAGGAGAAGAGGAGAATAAACAGAATGTTCAGGCATACAACATGCTAAATCTTTAAACAGTAAAGAACAATTTTACCAAAGGAAAAAAATAGGGACAAAAGTGATAAAAATGTGCATAATTTATATTACATTCACATTATAAATTTTGCCATTCAGTAGTCAGGTAAATATTAGCTTCATGCATTTTTCTAACATAATGTTTTGGAGACTTGTACATGCATACAACTGAGTTCACACAGTCGTTTTTCACATTTTCAAAAATTAAGGTTTTTATTACATTTGTTTTATAAAATTAATGTTATTCCTTTGTTGAATTCTGTATAATGAAATTCAGTTTTATTTTATGCATCTTCCTGTTATTGAACATGTTTAAAAGTCTCATTCAGAGGCTGCATCCATATTATAAACATTTCATCACATTTCTTTTGTTTAAAAATTATTTGTTTCCCTCATTTCCATTTCAAAGCTTTGAAGTCATCCACATACAGCAGGATTTCCCTGCTTCTTGCTTATTCTTTGCTCTTAGCATGTTCTCATGAGTAGAAATGCTACATCATAGGATGTTAAGTTTGAACCTCACAAAATGGGTCTCAACTCCAGATAGCAATGTATCATTTTCTATGGAATTGATAAAGCTAATGAGATAGTTATCTCTACGAAGTAAGGTCTGTGTGGATTAACATGGTTGCAGAGAGAAACAGTATCTTAAATTGACTTGATATAATTCATCCCTTAAAGGTACAAGAGTAAGCAATTGGTATTGTTTACTAATAACAGGACTTGGCTTATAGATTTCCTCTGATAGAATCACAATGAAACAGGAAACATTTAACTCTGAACATCTATGTCTCAACTTCATACTTTTAGAAGGGTGTAGGTTTAGTTTTTTCAATGTCTACTTTTAATGATGGTTCTTAAATGCTTTACCTCCCTTTTAGCCCATCACTCACCAGAGGTAGTAGGAAAGAAAGGAAACAGGAGAAGTGAACCTGGTGGAATTAGTTCTTTGGAGCAATTCCCAACTGTGTTGTTAGGAAATCAGTAGTTTATTTCCCAGGAATCAGTAACAGCAGCTTGATCTACTCACAAACACTTTATGTATATACTAGCAGTTCACTTTGTTAGAGTCAGCGAGCAAACACAAATCAGCAACACTGGCACCACCCCGCAGAGACAGCCTGGCCTCAGCCTCAGCAGGAGTCAGCAGGAGGGACCAGGGAGGGATGCCAGAAAAAGTTCTCAGCTGCGCCTCTCTCAGTAAAACGAAGATCAGCACACAGGAGAGACCAACAAGCCTTGCACAGCTAGTTCTACAAGCAAGCCTAGCTCAGCCTCTGCATTAGTCAGGGTCTCTATTCCTGCACAAAACATCATGATGACCAAGATGCAAGCTGGGCAGGAAAGGGCTTATTCAGCTTACACTTCCACATTGCTGTTCATCACCAAAGGAGATCGGGACTGAAACTCAAGCAGGTCAGAATACGAATACAGGAGCTGATACAGAGGCCATGGAGGGAGTCTACTTACTGGCTTGCTCAGCCTGCTCTCTTATAGAACCAAGAATACCAGCCCAGGGATGGCACCACCCACAATGGGCCTTCCCCTCTTGATCACTAATTGAGAAAATGCCTTACAGCTGGATCTCATGGCGGCATCTCCTCACCTGAAGTTCCTTTCCCTGTGATAACTCTAGCTTGTGTCAAGTTGATACAGAAAACCAGCCAGTACAGCCTCCATCACTGTCCACTGAGTTCTATTTTTTTCCCTCCAAACACCATGTATCCTCCACAGATCTTGCCTCAGCATATACCTTACCTTAGCATGTGTGTCTGTCTCAGGTGACAATACTCTTCTAATCAGCCTGCAGTCACAGAAGTGGCAAGAAACTGTAACACAGCACCAGAAGTTTCTTGGTGTATTTCTCTTTATGAAGTCCCAGCAAATGAAGGTTTACTGTACAATGTAAGGCAGACCAAGACATGCATGACATTAGCAAAGAATCCTTCATCACATATCCTTGCACATGCTTGCTTTAGAACATCCTTTCACCTGTATCTGCTTTAGCTAAATGTTCCTTCATGAGTCTATCATAGCCTTTCACCTGTGTCTACTTTAACTAAATATTCCTTCATGTGTTTGCCCCAGCAAAACACCATCCAGATGACTTTCCAAATAACACTTTAGTGTCCACTTCAGAAGGGTAACTTATCATTGTTTATTGCTTTGACTCTTGGGAAGAATAAACAGATTCTGCCAGAGGTCTGTGTATATCTAAGAACATTTGATACAAGAGCCATTTTCCCTTGTGTAGATGAGGTGGACACCAGTGAAAAGAGAAGCCATCCACTTGTGCAGGTGGGTGTTATGCACTTCCTGTGTGATGTCATTCTATGCTGATGCAGTGTGATGATGTTTGTATCTTGGATATTCATTTGATCATCTTAATTGTGGGTTGATGGTCTCATTTCTAATCTTTTTCCTTCCTTTGTTTTTGGTGTTGTGGATTTGGTTTAATGCTAGTATTAAGTTAATTGGGTTTCCCAGATTACAGGAGAATCCAAATGTAAGATGCTGAGGGTCCCTATCCCAGTTGGTTCTGACTGGTAAATATAGTTGCCAGCAGCCAATGTCTGGGCAGGAAGACAGAAGCAGGACTTTAGGATTTGAAGGCAAGGATTTAGAATAGCGGTGCCTGGAAAGGAATAAGACTCAGGCTTGAGAGCTACCAAAGAGAGCATAATGATCATGTAAGAGCCAGGGAAGAGCAGACCCAGGGTGCTGTCCCCATCACCCCTGTCTCAGGCAGTGAAGATAGAATATAGATTTTAGTAAGTAATAACTCAGGAGTATCAGAGGGGAGATGTTAGCAATGTGGAAGCTTGGGAGTGGCCCAACCATTGAGCTGTTTCAGGCATATTAATATAGAAGGCTTTTTGTGTGTGTGTGTGTGGGTGGGTGGGTGTGTGTGTGTGTTTCATTTGGGAACTCAGACCATTGGGGTGGGGTGAGTCCATGTCACCACTGCTGGGCAATTTGACCAGGATTAATCACCTACTGTAACTTTGGTGGCATTGAATTTCATTTTCTGTAGTCAAACTCATGGCTTGTCTGATGGTTCATCACTGTTTTAATTTCTCTAAGTTGTTTTCTATGTTTCTGTTATGTTTGGCCTTTCCAATTCTTTGAAACTTTGGTGGAGTAAGTAAGATTTCCACAATTCTGCAGTCACTCTGTCATCAGTGACATTGAACACTAACTGATGTAGTTTCATGTCACCTTTGCACGATTTCTCTTGCATTCAGTGAAGTGATTTGGAGAGAAATCGTTTACCTTTGGGGAATATGTAATTGTGAGCACTCTCATGTTCTGCAAGTATATCAATATGGTGTGGAATCATTTATGTGGCGAACACTGTAATCTGATAATGTCTCATTTTAAATTTGTCAGGATCAGACAGTGTCATGTTCTTAGAAGATACCACTGGGACAAAACATTGCTTTTTAGAAATATACAATTATTTTATTAATTCATTGAGAATTTCATATATACTTGAAAATACATTTTGATTCTATCTCCCCCCATACAACCACCCAATCCCAAGCACATGCCCTCTGTACATATGTATATAACACACTAAGTCCAGTCTGTGCTTCCTATGTGCTTATAAGTGGGGGACTATCCACTAGAGCATGGTTAAGCTACCAGACATCACACCCTTCAAAAATACAGTCTCTCCCTCCCTCAAGAGCCTGCAACTCTCAATAGCCCTGCAGCTATGTGTAGGGACTCATGAGCACTTCCCTCCTCTTTGCTGGGATGTTGAATGGCTTGTTCTTTGTAGGTCTTTCTTGTGTAGAAAACAGAGTTGCTATCATTTATGAGTGCAGAATTCCTGTCATATCCAGAAGATACTGTTTTGCTCTGGTCTTCCCTGACCTCTGCCTCTTATAGTCTGTCTGCCCCCTCTTCTGTAATTTGCAGTGATTATATATATATATATATATATATATCCATCCCATTTGTAGCTGAGCATTCCACAGACACTTATTCTCTACACTTTGACCAGTGTGAGCTTTTGTGTTAATTACTGTCCACTGCACAAAGAAACTTCTTTAATACAGTCTGAGAGGTTTATTCATCTATTGGTATAGATGTATGGACTTAGAAATCCCTTTAATACTATATCAATTTAAGAAATAATAATAGTAGGTTCATCCTAGGCCCTATGAGCTTCTCAGAAATGGGTTTTTAACCAGATTTATAGTACTAGCCATGATTTTTTTCCTCTTGGAGAGTAAAAATTCTAAACAGAAAGGATCCAGTTATCTCCCAGAGCAAATGAAAACCCATGAGTTTTAATGACTGCTGAATAATTACATTACATTTGTTGATTGATTAATTGTATGTGTGTGTGTGTGTGTGTGTGTGTGTGTATACACACCACAACACACATGTATACACTATTCCACACATATGCAGGGGTCGGATGACAAACTCGGAGGGCTGCTTCTATCCTTCCACCATGTGGATTCCAAGGATTGAACTTAAGTAGTCAGGCTTGTCAGCAAATGCATTTACCTGCTGAGCCATCTTACTTACCCAGAGTTGATTATTTTAATTAAAGCAATTATTTTTAATGGTCTTTCCCAAGATCCAAATTTTAAATTCTATTTTTATATCATCAGCATTATCTAGTAGGCTAATGTTAGCAATAATAAAGCACCTTACTCCCTTGGATTTCTACAATCTTTTCAGAAATAATTGGTTAACTATGATCCCTTTCAAAATATATAGCATTATCAGTCTTTTTCACTTGGCTGTTCTCTGAGAGACTCCACCCAGTAGCTGACTCAGACAGATTTAGACACCCACAGTCAAAGAGTAGATGAAGATTGGGAACGTTTATGGAGGATTAGGAGGAAGGATTGAAGCCCCTAAGGGAATTGAGACTCCACAGGAGACCAAGAGAGTCAGCTAACTTGGACCCTTGTGGTTCTCAGAGACTGAACCACCAACCAAAGAACATACATATATGTAGAGGATGTGTAGCTTAACCTTAATATATGTCCCAAGCAACTGGAGCGGGGACTCCCTAAAATGCTGTCGCCTATATGTAGGATATGTTCTTCTAGCTGGGCTGCTTTGTCTGGCCTCAGTGGCAGAAGATGAGCCTAGCCTTGCAGAGACTTGATGTGCCAAGGTGACTGGGCTTCCACTTGTTCAGAGGAGAAGGAGAGGGGAATGCGGGAAAGGATTGTGGGAGGGGGTGGTCAGGAGGGGTGGCAGTGAGCAGTATATAGAGTGAATAAAGATAATAATAGTAAATAAAAATTAAATTAAAAAAGTTCTGTGTACAAACACAAATGCATTCATATATATTTATATGTTTTATGTTTCTTAATTCTTTATCAATTGGTTTTCAAAAGAAATTTAAAATATTTTTCATTAAGAGCAAGGACAATATCTGGTTTAGACTTCACTAGACTACTTCAGAATCCTATAATAGTGATGTGAGCATAAAAATATGTAAAAATATTTATAGGTCTTTCTTTGTGATAAAAAGTTTATCAGATATTCAAATTCATTGTTTCATTTGTAATAAACTTTTAAAGATTAACTGATAAGCTTGATCATGCCTTCTTTGATCAACTATGCCAAAATTGCTTCTCACATCATGGAACTTCCCTTGTAGTTTGCTCAGCAAAGATTTTCCTCTTGATCAACACTCTCTCCAATTTCATATTACATTTCCATATAAAAACTTTCGTCTTTGAATTGCCCAACCTGTGAAGATGCCTTTTTTATTACTGTTCACATGGGACCTCCCATTCTTTTCAAATAACCTTGTAGATCTTAGTTATCATGTTTGATATCATGTTTACTCCTGACCAGTTTGGACTCAAGATGTTAAGCTTCAATGATCTCCACAGTTGTCTGAAGCTTTTAAAAAATTGATCCCTCATGTGACTGTGGTGGCTCCTGAAGACTGTTCCAAGCTTCCCTACCTGCCTAGTTCCTTCCCATGAGGATTTCCCATGAGATGGCAGTTGTCTTGCCTCAATATGAGTGAGTCAAAACCTAGTGAGAGAGATGGCTTCCATCTATCAGAAGAGAATCAAGATTCTATAAGAATGTAAATATAAAAAGAAATGTGATTGGGGTTATGTTTATTGTTTATCCATCCTTTAAAAAATGGTCTTAAAAATTATCAAACATGTAGGAAATAGAAAGAAATACAATAGTAAAACTAAAACTAATGCTTTAGTAGGCAACATACAAGAAGATATATAAAGTGATAGAAATTCTTACCATGCCTCCTAGTTTTATTTCCTATTGGCATGATAAAATACCACAACAAAAGCAACCTCCAAAGGGAGAAACAATTTGCTTTGCTTACAGTCCCAGGTTACTACTCATCACTGTAGGAAAGTCAAGGAGGAAATTTGGAGCATCTTGTCACATGTACTGTCAAGAGCTTAGAGAGCAGTAAATGCATGTGTGCCACCAGCCAGCTTTCCTTCTCAAGTCTTACATAGTGCAGCATGCAAACTCAGAATGGTGCCATCCACAGCAGTGGACAAGCCTCCCTCCACCATTCATATAGTCAAGAAACCATCATAGACATGCACAAAGGCCAATGTGATCTAGAGAATGCATTGAGACTCCCTTCCCAGGTGATCCTGGATAGAGTTGAGTTGATAATATAAACTAGTCATTATGCCATACACACACAAACTATAAAGTATGTTTTGGAAACAAAAAATTATTTTCAGATTTGATGATTCATAAAGCAATAAAAATTTTGAGAGTCTTAGACTTTAATAAGAGTCGATATTCTTTAGGAAGATTTTAGGATTTAGGTCTTGGGTTAAAATGTAAAAGTTTGATGCTATAATGACCAGTTATGTGCTGGTGAAAGGGCTAATGAGAGACTGAAAAAATAAAGCGCTTTAGTTCACAGGAGCAGTAAAAATTATGTTATACAGGAAAAAAAAAATCCTGACTATAAGCATTCACACATTTGAGGATAAAACTGCAAAGCAATGAAAAGTCATATAAAAGAACTAAATAGATGAAAAGCCTTACACTTGTTTATGGTTAGAAAATGTCAGCATCATGCAATACTATGGTGTTTTTCAAATTATGAAGTAAATATATTTACCAACTGGTTCTTCTTTCTAATTAAAAGGGTTAACTCTAAAATTTACATGTAAAATGTATATAACAAATAAATAATTTTCTATGATTGTACTGGCTAATTTTGTGTCAACTTGACACAGCTGGAGTTATCACAGAGAAAGGAGCTTTAGTTGGGGTAATACCTCCATGAGATCCAGTTGCAGGGCATTTTCTCAATTAGTGACCAAGAGGGGAGGGCCCCTTGTGGGTGGGACCATCTCTGGACTGGTAGTCTTGGGTTCTATAAGAGAGCAGCTGAGCAAGCCAGGAGAAGCAAGCCAGTAAAGAACATCCCTCCATGGCTTCTGCATCAGCTCCTGATTTCTGACCTGCTTGAGTTCCAGTCCTGCATCCTTTGGTGATCAACAGCAGTAAGGAAATGTAAGCCGAATAAACCCTTTCCTCCCCAACTGCTTCTTGGTCATGATGTTTGTGCAGGAAAGAAACCCTGACTAAGACAATGATAAAGTAGGGAGGTTTTGTGAGTTACTTAGATAATAATTAGGACTAGGAGAAGATCCACTAAGTAAAAGAAAAGCCTTGAGAGAAATAGATTTTATAATATGTTTTTAACTGAAAAAGCATTAAGAATGACTTCAGATCAACAACACAATAGAAATATAAACAATTTTCAAAATAGGAAGCCCAGCATGGTAACATATGCATTATAAACTTGTAATGGAAATTAAAGCAAAAAACCACAATTATTACCACTGAGTCTCCTTCATCAACAATTGACGCAACTAAATATTAGCATAAATTTTATGATCTATTTGCATATCTGCAATTCATTTGGTGCAAAAAAAGTAAAACCATTGCTAGAGAATAAGTTAGCACTACCCAATGAACTGAATGTGCTCTTATAATACAACCATGAAGTTCTGTGTGTGGACAAAGTCATAGCACTTGTGCATGAGATATAAGAATATCCCACTGAAGCCTCAGTTTTTTTGAGATTATACTATAATTATAATCTTATAATTGTCTCTTCTTTTTCCTCTTTCCAAAATCTTCCCTATACCCCTCCTGACTCTTCTATAAATTTATGACATCTATTTTCACTAATTAACTGAAATTGAGACCATTTAAATTGCTTAACACTGAAAATATAAATCTAATTATTGTAATTATCACACGAGTAGATGCAGTATTTCAAAAAGTGAACATCAAACATTGAAATGTCTAAATATTACTGATAGAGTATTCAGTGAAAAGTATGTAATAAAATAAAATGTAATGTTTTGTGTCGTTTCTATGAAGTACAACAACCAGCAAAATAACAAATTATAGGACTCACATCTAATTATGAAGTAAAAGAATTAGAAGAAACATGAAATTGATGAGCATTCAATTCACAAAGATGTTATCGATTGCCATTTTGGGGGTTGGGATGTGGTTCACATATATGACCACTGGCTTTCATTGTGTAGAAGGTAGAACTGAGTGGCCTGTTATTGGGAGTACTGTCCGTAGAAGGAATTAATGTAGTTTCTATGGGAGCTCAGTTGGGTCCCTTTATTAAACAAATAAACAAACAAACCATATATGCAAAGCCAAAACTATAAGGCTTGTACCTGGCTGTTCTTTGGCTTCTTGCCTCTCCTGTGCACATGTGCTACTCCGTGATGCTCTCCATTACGATGTGAAATGGCCAGAGGGGTTTCACCAGGGACAGAGCCATGCCTTTTGGAGAACTCATCTTCAAATATGTAGGCTAAATAAAGGTTTATTTTTGACATAAATCACTCCATCTCAGCTATTCTGTAACAATGGAAGTAAAATGAATATATCTCTGTAGAAAGAAAAAAAGGAAATGTAAGTGTATATGGTCTTTGGGGAAGAAAAATAGATCTGAACAAAATGAAACAAAAAAATTCTAGTAAAATTTAAGGAAGGTATAATTTATTCAAACAACCAGAGAAATGGCTCTGGCTAGGTGGTAGCTAAGTCCATGCTGTTATTTCAGTGCTATAGTCCTTCCTTTTATGTAAAATAATACACATTTTTAAGAAGTTAATCTTTTTAACTGTCCATTTCCAATATTTTGTTTTGTGATTCACAGCTGTGCTAATTTACACCTCGAATTCCTCATATCTGACAGTTGACAGTCGCTTCTTTCAGTATGATCTGCCAGTGTGATTCCATATTACTACTAACAGTGGGATCAGTATATCTCCTTCTCCAGTAATTCTTCAATATCTGCAACATCAAGTCTGTACCTCTGCTCCTGGCTTTTAAGACCAAATAGCATCTGCCAAAGCAGTTTTTTTTTTTCCAACTTGCTTTCCACAGGAACTCTGTGATTTAATAAAGCACACTGTCTACAGTCCTTACTTCACCTACATTGCAAAGCCTTTCTTTTATCAAGGCACATTTCAGAGACATAATGCAATGATCCTTCTCTGATCATTTCATCTTCTTCAGAACTTGTATTATCTTTTCTAGAACCAAGAAATACCTTATTTTCTTTTGCCTTAACTACAGATCCAAACACAATCACTCTTAGGGAACCCTTGTTCCATGATGCTTAAATGGTACATATACACAATCCTGAGCCTGCCTCTCTCTCTCTCTCTCTCTCTCTCTCTCTCTCTCTCTCTCTCTCTCTCTCTTCCTTCTTAGTTTAAGATTTGCCATTCTTCTCATCTCATCTTCAAACAACTATTATTTAACTGGTCCATAAGCAGTCCTTCTGCTGTCTCTGTTTTTATCTTTTCAGTGGTAGAGAGGGTCTATAAATTTTTTTCACAATTACACATATGTATAGAAAGCTTTATGATCATAACTGGTCACCATTACCTCCTTTCTCTTCTGCTCTTGTCATTTCCCTACTTAAAATCTGGTCCTATGTCTTTTTATTTTTGTTTTTCTGCATCTTGCAGTCAGCTGTTGTGTCTTTGTGATGATGATGGTCACGTCACACCTAGAAGACAGAGATTCCTAGCGTTCATCTTCATCTGTCAACACTTGAATTCTCTGTATCCCCTCTTGCATGATGTTCTGTAGCCTTGGGAGGAGTGATGTTGATGTCTTTATTAGTACTGAGCGCTTAAGACCTACTTATCCTCGCCGCTTTAATCAGTTGTAAAACTCCATAATAACTGTTCATTGTTCACTGACAACACTTTTGACTAATAAATATGAATATTTAGAAGCCAGTTTGGCCAATTATCTACCAAGCAAAACAATGGAAGTGTGAGAATTGTCCCTTAGGTTATTTTTAAGCCATAAATTTTTGGCCAAGTTTATAGTACCTGTTATGTATTCTTGTCCATGGAGCAGGCATCAAAACCAGTCCAGAGCAGAACCTTTGTATAAGCTGTTCTCACCTTATGGGTAGAAAAGTTCCCAATCATGGTGTCAAGTTTATACAGATTTGTAAAACTATAGCTTCATACTTGTAGAATTAAATACTTTTCTTTAGCAGGATTCTGACCCCTTTATTTCCTGTGAGAACATTTCTGTTTACTTTAGATCAGACGTCTAGTAGTTTTCTATCGTTCCTGTAATATCTCAAATCTTAAACATGACCCAAGGAGCCCGTGTGGACTCCGGCGTCAGAACTGAGACCACCTTTCTCTAGGGTGCAGGGTCTACCAGAGAAAACCCAAACCGACCAAAATGGGGAGTTGTGGAGCTTCATCCCAATGGAAGATTGTAAGAGCCAGAAGGTCACCAAGTTTGCTTTAAGATATAGTTACAAGGAGACTACATCTAGAAGGTCTCACAAATCCAAACATGAACTAAGCAAGGATAATATCAACAGGCATTTCAAAGTAGGTAAGAAAAAAACACGAGGCCTAAACTGTATTAAAAACAAACAAACAAACAGACAGACAAACAAACAAAAACCGAAATAACGACAACAACAAAAAACTCCAGATGACTAAGAAATGCTGAAAGTGGGAGGAATAGTCTTCTCCAGGGAAGAGCACACCAACCAGTTGATTTTCTACTACTGAATAGTCATCACCGACAAAACATACAAGTACTACGCAGACTGAACAGCTTATATCCCTAAATATATAAAATATATTCATATACATGTAAACATATCCACATGCAAAAGCAATTAATGAAAAAAAGAACATGAATGTGAACCAGGATGTATGTATATGGTGTTGGGAAACCCTGCTAATAAGGTCTTGGTCCATCATTACTGGACAGCACCCTGAGCTTGGTGCAAAATGAGGACGCCCTTTTCCAGTGGGGCTTCCTCTTCGCTGTCTGACCTTATCTGGGGAGATTGACCCCACATCTTCTACCTGAGACATGTTGCTGAGTGCTTGGTGAAATTACAGCTTCAACGTCCTTTCTCAGTGATGATAACTTGCCCAGCAAGCACCTGGAGTGCAAATGAGTCCTTCCTAGTACCTTAAGCCTCAGCTACTCCTCGGCTACTTGCTTCCCCCTGGCATCTGGGATGAAGGAAAAGCCATCCAGAGAACCCCCATCGTGGCATCCATTCCGTTCGCAGACGCCAGACCTGGACACTCTTGCTGATGCCAAGAAGAGCTTGCTGGCAGGAGCCTAGTATGGCTGTTCTATGAGAGGCTTTGCCAGCACCTGACTAAGACCGATGCAAAAACTCACAGCCAACCATTGGACTTAGCCTGGGGACCTCAGTGGAAGAGTTAGGGCAAGGACTGAAGGAGCTGAAGGGATTGCAATCCCATAGGAAGAACAACAGAATCAATCAACCAGACCACCAATCAAAGAGTATACATGGACTGGTCCATGACTCCTGTTACATATGTAGCAGAGAAAGGACTGCCTTATCTTACATCAGTGGGAGGGGAGGGGCTCGGTCCTTTAGAGGCTTGATGTCCAGAGAAGGGGAATGCTAAGGGGTGAAGAGGGAGTAGTGAGTGTGGGGGGAGCACCTTCTTAGAAGCAAAGGGGAGAGGGAGGAGGTGGGGTGTTGGAAGGGGGATAACATTTGAAATGTAAATAAATAAAATAATAAGAGATTTAATAAAAAAAAACCTCAGCCAAAATACATTTACCTGAAAAACCCCTCCCTATTCACCCCTCCCTACTCTCCAAAGCTTATATATCCATTGTTCTCCCTGAATAAAACATACAGACAATCTGTTTCACTTAATATTGTCCTGAGAGCTGTTCCACTAAATACTGATTACAGGATTAAAAGAGCTGTAACATTAAAATGCTCTAAGAAGGCAGCCCCTCCCACCACCTCTCTGCACTCACAGTCAGATGGAGATAGGTCGTACCCACCTATTCTGGGATCTGCTTCTTCCTTTCCCACCTGGTGGGCAGTGACACCTGGATACCCCAGGGAGGAAGCAGAACTCAGAACCACAGTATGAGAGGGACTGAATGGAGGAAAGGGGAGTGAGAAATGTAATTCTCATTTTAAAAAAAAAAGTTAGAAATTAATCTAACCTTGTCATTTTGGAGGACTAAGGAAGTGAGACTACAAGAGTAAACACATTTCTCAAATGGGATAAATGTGAGGAATGAGAAATAAACAAGTCGTAGTTCTGTAACATCGAGAGCAAATAATATCAAAGCGAGCCAAAACTTTGAGCATGTTTGCTAACATTTTCAGTATTTCTAAAGCTACAAGATAGAATAAAATCATAAGAGAATTTTTTTTTACAAGTACTGCTAATGTGGGTCATTAAGTCTTCATTTTATTTTGAAGTAGGCTTTCATGGCAATGAATAAGAAACCTTAATAGTCTGCTTAATATTTAAAAACAAACAAACAAAATATGCATACACTGCCATGCTCCCTTCTTTCAGCCCAGCAGCCCCATCCTATCCTATCCATTCTCTAAGCCTTTCTTTAGGTATTTGCCCTGTTTCCATCTGAACTTACAATAGTTCTACCCAGTGTCTGGAAACAATGACACAGCCCCGCTTTCAACACAGAAGGAAGGAGGAAAGACAATCTACACTTTACACTCCACTGTGTTCCGGCTGCTCTGTGTGATTAATGATAATGGCCACTTGCCCAAGTACAAACTCAATTCACAAATAGGATTCAGAAACAACTTATGATAAATGTGAAAAATACATTCTTCTTCTTCGTTTGTGGTGTGTACCTTTTTATATACATAAAATGGAAGGCATTCTTAAATTCCATTTGTACATAATAATGCATGAAATTACAGCTTTAGTAATGCTGTGTATATTGAAAGGAAGTGGATTGATTTAACCAACCAAAGAATGTGGCCATTTTTTTTCAGAACCATGAGAATTATGCTTGTTGATATCATTCAGCCAACAGAGTCTTTTTTCCAAAGGAAATATTGTATGTTGTACATTTAGGACTTCTTCATGGTGATTTGGCTTAATATGAAAGAAAGAAGTTTGCAATTTCTATCCTGGGATACACTCCCCTAATTCTTCATATAGCGTTTATGATGATGAGTTTTAGAATTGAAAGGTTAACTGGATCGAGGAGGAAGTTATCAGTGAAGAATTGGGTCCCTCTGGGAGTGTCACATTTCCTTAAGTCTTTTAAATTGTGCTTTGCCTTCTCTTGGTCAAGAGCCTGCTCCCTGTGACTCATTTCTGTGTATGATAGATGTTTCAGGCTCTCAGTGAGGCAACGGAGAATTCAGTTGCCAATGTTTGATATGCATCTGATTGTTCCTCTAATAAACTAAATGTAATTAAAAATAGAGCAGGGCCATTGCATTTTAATATCTTGGAGGCTTCCCCGTGGAAGAGTCAGCAAACAAGAGGAGAATGTGAGGATTCAGCTCCCAGGCACCTGCCAGGCTAGCTTCCTCAGGATTAACAGCGTTGCATCAGGTTATTAGAGGAAACATAAATACTTTTGAGGCTGTGTGGGTAGTTACGATATCACATTTTATTATCTTCTCCTAAAATGGAATTACTCATTGTAATTGCTTGCCAGTCACAGGCCAACAATCATGCCAGAAGCAATCCTACATTTTTGGGGAGAGAGGGTTATAAAGGAAAAGCAACTGACCTAGAGAATGTCTTTAAGGACACACTATTGCATATTTGTAATTATCATAACTTGAGGTTTTATGGCACTTTACATCTTCAAGGGTGGCTTGGATAGGCACATCCTTGCACCATGCAATTTGAAGTGAGCATAGCAGCTATTAAAATTCCCATGTGAACAAGGAAATGTGATGTGAAGATGTTAAGTGATCTTTTCAAGAGTCTTGCAACTAGTGAGTGCAAAGTTCTGACTGACCTACAACCTTCCTACTTCACAGCATCTTCCTTCTGCTGTTCTATGCAGCCCTGCTGAAATACAACAGCAGGCCCAGAGCAAGGACTACTCCTGCAAGGGTACTATATTTCCAGTGAAAAGGACTTCCTGAAGACTTTAAAATCTCCTCACAGAAGTAAAACAGAGATTGCAATGCTATTTGACAAGTGGTCTCAGGCTAACCAGGGGATGTGAAGTCAGCTCTATGAGAGTTGATTGAAATTGAGGAGTCACTATCTCTATGACTGGAAGGGAAAAATGATGCACGAAGAGATGCCTTCTGATTCTGAGGCTGTTACTAACAATTTCTAAGTTACTTTCGGATGGCATGGTTTACGGAGGGAAGGTATGTTGATAGTAACGCTAAGCAACTCTGCATGCAGTCAGGAGAAAGAGAATCCTTAGGTTGCCTGCTTTCAAATCTCTTGGAAGTCAGCAGGGAATGTGGGGAGTTTCAGTTAGACTTGTAGATGTTGCACTTTGCTAAACCAAAATGAGTATTCTCGCTGAGATTCAGATTGCAACTAGATCGTACAGAAAGGCTCACTATGTGTCAGCCATCACTGTCTTACACTTGAGTCCTAGACCATCCAGAGGGAAAGAATTCATTATGGTCCAGTTACTCCAACCAAACTTCATCTGGGGAAGTACTCAAAACAGAATTTCTGGCAAAACAAACAAACCAACAAACAAACATATCACCCCATACTACCATAAATAAGTGAAACATTTTCTGTCCTATAGCCCTATTCTTCCTCAATTGCATGATAAAACCAGGGTTTGGGGTTTCTGTCAGCTTTGTCTCATTAACCTTGATGGAAATTAATCCGATCATTAATAACATTTATTTTAAATTTTGCTGCTTTTTAAAACAGTCTTGAAAGTTGATGATTTTCAGACATTTCTGAATCACTTATACTGTTAAGTACTGAATGGTTTAGTTCTACATGTTCTCTGACCTAGTAGCAGAATGGGAACATAATTCAAAGTCTAAATTTTCAGAATTCCCTTTACCTATTTCTTTTGTCTAACCAATTGCCTGGGGAATCCATAGTAAGCATCATTTACTCTTAGAATTGTCTATCTGCAGACCAAAGGCCACACCCAGAGTGTTACTCCCTAATGTCACATCCATGCTGTACATCTTTTGGCCCAAAAGCTACACCTTCATCACCTGTGCAGGCATCTTCCCCAGGGAACAGCAGAATGATCTATACCCAAAATAGTCTGCAACTTCACCGGATCGGGTAAGAATCCATGTTCTTACACCAGAATCACACTTCCCTGTGGGATAAAAACATCCATTTCCTTTCCATTTCTACAATCTCTCCCATTTCTGCTCAGTCTGTTATGAATGCCACTGCTAAATTCTAGCAGTGGACAATACTTAGCTGGTGACCATACACCCACCCTACCCATCATTCCCTTAGCCTGGTTGTATTTTAAATGAAAAGATTTCCTTTCTGAACATCTTTTATTCTTAAAGACAAACTCTCTTCAATAAAATAGATTTTTCATTTAAAGTGACTCACTACACATGTGAGCCAATGAATGACATCGAGAGAGCCATGTTTTAGAGAAGACGAAAAAGACTCAAATCAATAGTGTTATAAGTGCAAGCTTTAAATAGTCTCCCAGCCCCCTTTCTTACTTCTTAAATCTGGTGTGTGTATGTGGTTTGTATACATGTGTAGAATGAGTTTGTATGTATATGTGTATGCATGCAGCACAGGAAATCATGTACTACATGAGAAGGGCAAAGGGCTATGTTTGCCGTCATCCTTCATTGCTTTCCGACTTATTCCCATGAGAGAGTCTATTATTGAACCCGAAACTTGCTGTTTCTGCTAGACTACATGGGTACTGAGTGCCAGAAATCTGTCTGGGTCTGTCTGTCAACAGTGGAATTGTAGACATACACAGCCAGGAGATTTGAACGTAACGTATGTCCTTACCCACTGGCCCAATGATCTATCTCTTCTCCCTCCCTTTTTTTCCCACAAGAAATGAATAATCTGGGTTGGTCATGAAGAACAGATTGTTGCTTTGTGTTTATTTTCTGACTACTGTAATGTCATGCCACCTCTCTTTCAACTATATGCCAAGAAGCAGTGAACAATAGTGCTGACCCAGAACCATGTAGCTATTGCTATAAAAATAGTACAGAACATGTATAATAAACATATTATAAAAATAACACAGAACATGCCACTTCTTAAGTCTGCTATCAAATTATGTATTTTCAAAGTCACCATCATGAAACTAACTATATGATTTCTAGTTCAGATCACTAGGAGGACTTCACATGAAGTTCTCAGAAATGTTCAGGAGGAAGAGAACCCAAGTACCCATTGTCTAAAGTGGCAGTCTAAAACACAGTACCCTTGCCTTTCTGATCCATATTTATCCTTGCTCCTAAAGATCAAGGCTCTATGGTTTATGCTTCAAAGCAAGGATTTTTGTGGTAGGAGTCATTACTTTGTTTTGTTTTGTTTGTTTTTGTTTTTGTTTTTTTGAGACAGGATTTCTCTGTGTAGCCCTGGCTGTACTATATCTCACTCTGTAGACCAGGCTGGACTCAAACTCCAAGATCTGCCTGCCTCTGCCTCCCAAGGGTTGGGAATAAAGGCATGCGCCACCACTGCCTGGTGGAGTCATTATTTTGACTGAAGCAATGAACTGACTCACTAAGTTACATTGGCATACTCTTTTCTTACTGTTTCCTAGGACAGTAGTATTGGTGCACACCTATAACCCCAGCCAAGGACATAGGAGGATATTGAGTTTAAGAGCAACTTGGGCCACATAGTGAGATAACTTGTCTCTTAGAGATTGCCCCGGGCTCTGGACATGATATCTGGTAAGTTTTTATTATGTCCTTGTTCAGTTTTCATTAGAAACTCAGTTTCAACCAAACCAAAATCCTTCAATACTCTGGGTCTGAACTTTAACCTCTATGTGAGAGAAGGCATAAACAAGCATACACTATTTGCCATTAAAACTTCACACTTGTTAGTGTGAGTCGGGTTTCCATTGATTATTACACTAGGCAACCGAATTAGAACTAATGTTCTTTCGTTTTCCTTGCTTACATTTTGCTTTTCAATCCTTTTGATATATATTCCTAATACACAATTGTATAAATATGTGCATGTGAGAGCTGAGCTTTGAATCTGTGTAATAATGTAAAGGAAGCCAGAGAAGCAGTCCCTAACAAAGCAAGTGCATTACCAGATGGAGCACACAGTATGAAATTAGAGGCTAACTAGCAGGAGGGTTTGCTTTAATGATCCATCTGGAATCCAGGGGTCAAGATCATCAATTCTGACACATACACAGGACCACAGCCTCACTTCACATTTGAGTTCTAAGGTGACTTTGTTGTTTAAATCTTTGTTATAAAAAAAAAGTATTGAGAAAGTAAACAGTGCAGGTCCTATGAATTACACGCATAGCTGGCTGTATATCATCATGACTTACAAAGAAACAACACATTATGGATATCAGTGGCTAGTCACATTAATAGTTTTAAATATTTGATGTCCATGATACAAAAAACTGGAAAACAAATTTATTAGGTTAGAATTATATAATAAAGTGAACACCATGCCAACACCACATTGTGATGTTTCCAAGATAAAGGCATGCATCTTTTCTAACATACTTTCGGTAATTGACTGAATGTGTTTTTTTTTTTGTTTGTTTGTTTTTTTTTTCCTGAATGTAGTTTTTATAATTCTTATATTTTGGGTGGCTCAGTTCTGTAGAGCATGCAAGAATTTATCTAGGCTGCTAGTTGCTGAGGTAGAGAAAACAAACATTGTCCTCTCTTAGAGATGCTGCTGCAATCTAGCAGTGCACTACTTTGCATGGCAAAAGGACCCCATTCTTGAGGTTAAGGGTCTTACAGTCAGCTTATCATCATTTGATCAGATAGACCCAATGTCATCATCAGTTGTTGTGTTTATAAGAGAGCAATGGTCAGAGAAGTCAGGGTGACAATGAGACCAGTTGTCAGATATAGAAAAACAATCAGAGGTGTGCTGCTAGCTTCAATAAAAGAGCATTAGTGGCCACAAACTAAATAAAGTAAGTTGTCTTTTTTAAACAAGGGAATGCTTTCTTCCTTAGGCACACAGAAGGACCAGTCCTCCACTGTACATTACAAGATCTTGTACTGTACTGTTGTTCACAATCTAAATTCATTGTATGCGTTTTCTTGTATTTTGTGCAATAATTTCCAAATCTGCATAAGCTTTGAAATAAAGATATTAAGTATTTTGTATCAAATTTCTATCTTTTAGAGAACAGGCTTATTTTTAGATATCTTAGTCATTAATTCCTAATATTTATTAAGTAACTATTATCACCAGTGATTATTAGGTTTTGTTTTTATAACTTCAAAATATAGTGTGGAATAACAGAACATATGATTAAAATCTAAAATAAATCTAATATTAGATAGAAGAGAAAGACAGCAACACATTTCCCTTATCCAGTGTGGTATTCTGGCCTTTATTTAAAGAATATGTTATGTTTAAGAAAAAGTCTTATGAAAAATTCACAATTCTCTCTTGCAATATCTGTGTTTTCCTCTCTGTTAATATATATTTTTTAAATAAAAAATTGTTTATTTCAGATTAAGACAATTCTCTTCAAGGTACCATTGCATTTAAATGCCCCATTCTATTTCTGCAGTATAATTTTGAAAGAATTCTCTACATGCAGAGAAACTTTTCAAGTCGTTGTATATTCACATATACTATATACTGTAGAAATTTATATTTTAGAGACAAATTTCATGAATATGAATGCAGGTTTACATATGAATAAATGGGACCCTGTGGGGCGATGAGCTGTGCACAGACAGCCTGGTCCCAAATGGAGCACAGGCCTTGAACCCCAGTGACTTGGTGGGGGGTGACTTCTGCCTGCATGGGAAGGCAGGTGTTCAGCCATGCCCCCTGGGCCCCTGGCTCCAGTCACAGCTACAGCCTCCCACAGCCCCCCTGCAGAGAGGTGTGTGGCCATCAGTTGCTTAGGCAATACCCCAGGCACCTGGTAGTCTGTCTGGACTCCACCCCCACAGTTACCTGGCAACAGCCAGGATGGCCCAGCCCAGTAAAAAAGGAGCTGCTTTGTCCCCTCCTCTCTCTCTTGCTCCCTCTCTTACCCTCTTGCTCTTACTCTCCCCTCTCACTCTCCTTCTCTCCCTCCCTTCCACCTCTCTCCACATGGCCATGGCCAGCCTCTACTTCCCTACTCTCTCCCTCTCCCTGCCTTTCTACAATAAATGCCTTAAAACTATGGACTGCCTCTCATCTGAACCACTGTGCTGGAGCAATGGAGCAGGTCTTCCCCTAACTAGCCAGGAATCTAACTTCCCGCTGGGAGGCCTCCCTGTGCTCCAGCCATGGCCACTAACCAACACAAGCAACCCACCTGCTGAAAGACCCTCCTCATCTAGCAGTAACCAGCCAGAGCTCCCTCCTCCCTGCCCCTTTCCCTTCCCTTTGGCCCGGGCCAGAGTCTGCCTGTGGGCCCACAGTTCTCAGCTCTTCCATGGCATACAGCAACATACTGCACTGTCTGGGATTTCCAAGAGTGAGAGAGAACCTGTTGTCCCTGGCCTCCGTGCAGTGGAACCCCAGAACTGGCTCTTTGGTGGTACACAGTGGCATCTGTGGTACCGGAGAGTCAGAGCCTGACTCCGGCAGGTCCCCCAGACTGCTCCTTCCCCACCACAGGAGTGGGGTCCCACAGCTTCTCACAGCTCGAGGCCAGCCCAGCCACTCCATGGGGGTGTGTGCAGTTAAGGCTTTCTGAGTCCTGCCTTGCCCAGTGTCCCTAACCCTGACCGCACTTCGGATCCCACTTTTTAACCCACGAGATCACTTTCCTATGCATCTAAGAAACAGAAGCAAATAAAGAATTGTATGAACATATAAGAAAGGATTTAAGAAACAATGTATTAGGTGTAGTATTGTTGACTAATCTGCTCTAATCTCCCAGGCAGCAGCTCCAGTTCCTCCCTAGCTGCCCCAGTGTTCTGGATTCTTGAATGAAACACACACACACACACACACACACACACACACACACACACACACACACACACACACAGCCTTATAAATATGCCTTAAACAGCTCCCAAATGTCCATGTTGCTAATCCCTTCCTTCCAGTACTCCTGAGTTATTACCGACATGGAAATTCTGTATTTTTTCTTTCAGTTGCCTTGACCATGAATACTAAAGCCCTGCATCTGTCTTCCTACCCAGCCATTGGTTGCTGGCAAGTTTATTTACCAATCAGAGCCAACTGGGGGCAGGATCCCTCAGCAATTTAGGGAACCTAAATAATATAATGCAGGCTTTAGGCTAAATCTGCAACAGTTAGGATGGGGATGATGTCACTCAGCTCTTTGCTGGTGAATATCCTCTTCACTGTTCCACTGGGCAGGCACATTTCTAGGCCTGCATTCCTGGTATGGTAGGAAAATCTTCCAGAGTTCTCTTCTTCAAGAGACCCCATCCGTAGCCAGGTGAGACTCTCCATTTTCGGCAAGAAGAGTCTTTGACCAACATTCTAGAACAAGATGTGTTTTCCCCCGAAATTAGCCACATCATCATTGAGAGTAGTTTGTGGGTAGCCAGTGCCCACTACTGCATTTTGTGCAGACACCCATAACTGTTAGCTAGTCTCTGAAGCTTTCTTGTGTTCATGCAAAGCTCTCATAAAACACCTGAGTAAGAATGTAAGTCTAAGCCTCTAACTTGGAGGGAAGCCAGATACCCCCTTTCTGGAGTCACACAGAGCAAAACTTATTTTCCCCCACCCCCTTCCCAGGAGAAATATCTTCTATTCCAAGGTTTTTGATTTGTTTTTCTCTTCCTAATACCAGCACTACTTAATGTTACAAAAAGTGATTTGGTTTCATAATCCAGAATTACTAATAGAAGAAAGGAATCCTTGGTAGGTACCACATTTACTTTAAAACAGAAAACAGCACTGTGTAAGGACACTGGCTCAGGCCCATTGTTTTGAAGAAAAATGAATATGCAGGACCATGTACATGAGAAGGGAGCGAGAAAGGAGACTTTGTGTCTACATGTGTATGAATGTATTGGAAATGGAGCTATTAAAATTTTTAGAAAAAAGGTTGAAAAAACTATAGACATTAGAAAAACATAATGGTAAGTACCTGGGTATTTATTTCTAGTTTTGCCCATTCAAGCAGTTATATCAAAAATACCATAGAAAATGTAATTTCACTCTCCAAGAAGGTGAGAAGTTCAAGAATAGTGAACCATCAGATTTGGTAACAAGTGGAGACTGGTATTCTGGTTTGTGGGTGTTTGGCCTCCTGCCATGTCATCGCATGGAAGCAAGGGTAGGAAATGTGTGGGATCCCTTTTGTTAAGGGACTGACTACATTCACAAAAGCTCTATCACATGGTCCTGTCACCTTCTAAAGGCCCCACTCCCACACACCATCCCACGGGGGACAAAGTTTTAACATATGCTTTTCGTAGGATATAAACATTCAGTTCATAATAGAAAAATTGAATAGCTTATAATCATACAAATGTGAACACATTATAAATCTTAATTACCAGAATGTATAAGTAATGTCTTAGCTTTTGGTAGTCAGAAGTGGGAGTGTAACTCTCACTTCCTTGGAACTGTACAATAATTCACGAAGTTGTACTAATAAACAGAGAAGAAACTCTTCCTATTCAGGGTTTCTGGTAGCTAACCACATCCTTATGTTCTCAGCTCTTGTGGTATCACAGAATCCAGGGACCAAGCTCTATTGTGACTTCATCTGGCACCAGCCTCTGTGTATAGGAGGGTTTGGCTTCCTTAGCTTCCAAGCTCAGAACTTGAAATCGTACTAATCTTCACTCTGGAAATCTCTGCCCTGCGGAGTTCTGCCACCTCAGAAATCCTACATAAGCACTGCCCTCTTGCCCAACATCCTGCTGTCCATTCCTTGGAGTAGAGACCAGCCATCATTTCATTTGTCCCTCACAACTTTGGACCCTCCAATAAATCTCTCTCATGAGAATTTCTTCCTGGTGTGACTCTCTTGTCAGAAGAAGCCAAGAAGAAAAAGAAGTAATGAAGAGAAGAAGAGAAGCAAAGAGAAGGAGCAGGGCTGAGGCTCCTGAGCTCAGCTGGGGATCCCCTCCCCTAGGAGCTGCAATGTCTCTCTCTGCTGAGGAGATTTCCTCTCAGAGGTATGTGGCTCCTGGTTACATCCCACCTCAGAGCTGCAAGTTCCCTCAGCTCCCATGCCTCAGGATGGCCTTTCTCTAGGACACTGTTCAACCTCAGAACTGTGTGGTTCCTGAGATCCTGTGTGTCAAGATGGCCTCTCACTGGGATATCTTCCTCCTTCTGAGCCATATGGTTTCTGGGCTTCTGAGTCCAAGGATACCCTCCCATCAGAACAGAAGCAGTTACACTAATCTTCAATGATCTGCTATTTACAGACTTCTTCAGGAGGTGCCTGTCATTTATTTAACATGTGTGTGTACGTGTGTGTGTGTGTGTGTGTGTGTGTGTGTGTGTGCTATGTGCAGCCATACATGTAGTACAGCCCAGAGGTCAACCATGGGTGAAATTCTTCAGGAACTATGAACCTGATTTTTGAGCCAGAGTCTTTCATTGGCCCATAACTCACTCACCTACAAGGCTAGTCTCAGTTGACTGCCCCTGCCCAGGAATCTCTTTGGCTCTACCACCCCAGGCCTGGGATTGTAAGTGTATGCCACCACATCCAATTATTTTCACATGGGTTCGGGGAAGCAAACACAGATCTGCATGTTTGCAAGGTGAGCGCTTTGCCAACTGATCCATCTTTGCAACCCTGAGCATTCTAATGGAGAAAGAAATGAGGAAGGTTTGGAGCAGAAATGAAAGACAACAAACTATTCTATGACTGTGCAAAAAATCGTTAAGGCTGTCTGTTCTTAGTTTTTCAATTCTTCATTTTCTCAGAAACAACAACAATAGCAAAAAAGCAGAAATTTAAATCTGATGAGTTATTGATTATGTAAGACAACTACAAAAATGCGTTTTCCTGTTATTTTCATCTAAGGTGGAGCTCACACACACCTGCTCACTGAGCTCAGTATGTAGTACTGTGAAAATTTATTTCTAGTGCTTTTCTAAAACATATTTGAGGCAAAAATACCCTTTTAGTAGAATATAAAGGTCTTATTCCATTAACATTTTCTTTCCTGTCTGAAATAGTATTGAATTCATTATAAGCACGCAGGTAAATTGCCATACACCAAATGATGAATATCTGAAGTACCTTTTCCACATTATTTCCTTGTAAATGGACCATTAATGGAAGAAGGTTTCAGTAGAGAATTACCAATGGAAGACTTCAAAGGCTTTTGTTGGGAGGATGATTAGTGACTACTAAGGTCAAAAAAAAAAAATCTAACATTCTCTTCCCATATATGTAGACCTTTCTTTAATATAAGCCTGTGTGCCTCACAAACTTTATAGTATATTTTAGAGTTGTTCCACTTATCATGTAGCTAAATATTTAGTATTATGTGGCTCATATATTAAAACTGTGCCTCAGGGAAACCCTTCTTTATGATAAAATATGAGAATTTTTCCAAGTTAAAAAACAACTAGATGACTAATAAATATACAGATATGATCATAAAAATGCATTTTCAGAAAGTGAGAGGATACATTTACCTCAGGAAAGGGGAGTGACATTAACAAAATGGCCCTCAACCATTTTGGTAAGGGCTTACAGACTAGAAATGTATAGTTCTCAGGGAGACAGCTGGAGTATTAGAGTTCCATTACAAGAAGTGACCTCACAGAATGAAGGAAGTAGAGGAATTACACAGATTTCTAACTGAGACGTCCAAGTTAGTTTTTCTATCTAGAGAAAGACTCCCTCTTCCTTTAGCAGGACTTCAAAAGAGGACCTGAGAGCAGCGGTGGCCTGTGCAGAAATTACTGTTCAGAGCAAGAGATGATTCTTTCTACAGGAACATAGGAGTGGAAACAATGCCATATTTTAAACTTTTATCAGAGATTTCTTTATGTATAAAACACAGCATTGAATACTACTAGAGTGACCTACTCCTTAAACAGTTGCCTTTCCTTTTTGAAAATGAAGCATTTAAATTTATTAGATGGCCTGCATATTACTTTTAACTGTAGATTGTCTCTAGCAGAAACAGCCTTTTTAGGACCAACCATTTACCCCCTTCCTGTCACAATTCCTAATTGGGCAGAAATAAGACTTGGATATTCTCTACAGATCTTTCCTGTCTTGGTACATTCCACAGTCATTCTTGAGAATTACAAGCAAGAAGTAGTGAAGAACTGGGTGGGTCAAAGTACACCTTGAATACTAACCATTTACTTAATAGAACTAACCAGATGGTTATTTATTATATTCTCCCTGTCATCATAATCTCATGATAGAATGATTTATCAATGTGATCAATTAGTCCAGTTTTTATCACTGTGAACTACTGCACCATATTCCTTTGTCTTTTTTATGTACTCTCATTTTTACCCACTTTTAACTACTTCATTTTTAGCACAAGAGGTTCCAGGCTCTTATATATATCATTTGTCTAATACCACATCAGTTACTTTTCTAGGGTCACTGGTGTACTTCATTTAAAACCATTTATAAATCAAGACTTAGAATCATTTTAGAACTGTTCATGTATTAAATATTTGTTATAGAAACAATTTGTTATAATGAAAGTCATTGTTATTTGTTCTTATCTTCTTTACTGTTTAATCTCAACTCACTATGTCCGAACCAACACCAAGATGTCATTGAATAAATGAACTACTACTACTACTACTACTACTACTACTACTACTACTACTACTAAATGATATAAAGCCTGGAACAATTCTTGTTCATCTCCTTCACTTTTGAGGTGAAATGTCAACGCTTCATGTGTCTAATTCACTGATAATTTAGTGAAACTGTGTAGGTCAAGCATATGTTCAGAATCTTGTGCAATGAAGGCTTCAGAGTGGAAAGTAGGACACAGGCCCCAACTACCAGAAAACCTGGTAGGCTCCCTGTAGACCTTCCCCAGACACATCTATCTGTAGCACTAAAGTGACAGACACTAGCTGCAGCCTTTTTTCCCCCCACTGTGAACATTTCCTATGGATTCCACAGGCAATCCCCTTTAATCTCCCTTCCCCTACTTGTTGCTTTGTCCTAGACCCCAGCTCCAGCAGGCATCCACTGCTAACCCAAGGGCTGCTCTTCCCAGGGCAACAAATAGGCTGAAGGCAGAATCACCCACACCTCCCCAACTACTCCCAAGACCCTATCCCCCTAGTCTTATCACAAGCTCTGTCGCAGGAAACCTGATACGATCTCCCTTTCTTCTTGACCCCATCACCAACAGATCACAAAGACCTTCTTCAACAGCCTTCCTTCCCCCAACTCTCTCTAGTTACCCAGGTTCCAATATCAACAGGCAGTCCCCCACTCGGCTGAGCAACCCAGTAAAACAGGCAAAACACAGTCATCACACTCTCTGAAAATTTAAAGAGGAAGTAGAAACCAAGGAACGAAATACATATTCAACAATGACAAACTAGAAATCATCACCTACACCTATAAACATCCCAAACCCAGATGAGGATATGCCAGCATAAAAACACATGCAGTGACAGCCAGGGCAATATTTCTCCAGAAGAGGCCAGCAGGCTCTGAATTTTCCAACATAATGGAAGCAGAAAGAAAATACCCTAAAAAAAAACAAAACAAAAAAAAACCCCTTATCACTATGAGAGGCCCTTAAAGAGGAAATGAGTACATTTATGTAAAAAGTCCAGGATAACACAAATAAACAGTATACAGAAATAAATAAAAAATTCCAAGACCTGAAATTGGAAATAGAATTAATAAAGAAAACGCAAACTGAGGCAATTCTGGAAATGAAAACTTTAGGAATTTAAACAGGAACATGGAGGCAAGCTTCATCAACAGAATAAGAGATGAAAGGGAGGATCTTGGGTTTTAAAGATGTGATAGAAGACATGTGTTCATTGGTCAAACAGAAGTCCTCTTGCATCTATTAGTATAAGATGGGTATAAACCAAATCAAACCAAACCAAACCAAACCAGACCAAAAACAGAGAGAGAGAGAGAGAGAGAGAGAGAGAGAGAGAGAGAGAGAGAGAGAGAGAGAGAGAGAGAGAGAGAGAGAGAGAGAGAATACATAAGAGGTTTCCATCAGAGTTCATAGAATCTCAAGGAGGAAGAGGAGGAGGAAAGATTGTAAGAACCAGAACACCAGGAGAACAAGGCCTTTTGAATCAAATAAGCTGGGCACATATAAGCTCATACAGAGCCTGAATCAGTAAGCACAAAGCCTACATGGGTCTGTACCAGGTCCTCTATGTATATATCACAGCTTTTGAACTTAGTATTTCTATGGGACTCCTGACTGTGAGAACAAGTGGGTCTCTGACTCTTGTGCCTGCTCTTGTTTTTTTCTCCTCCTTTTGAGTTGTCACATTCAACTTCAATATGATAGGTTTTGGTTTATTCTATTCTATTTTATTTTGTCATGTCTTGATTTGTTTTCTAATTAGCAAACAGAAGAGAATAGATCCACAGGGAAGGGGAGATGGGGAGGACCTAGGAAGAGTAGAGGGAGGGAAGCAATAATCAAGACATATCATATGAGAAAAGAATCTATTTTCAACAAAAGAAAACCATTAGAAACTATTAAGGAGTATCTTAAAATGAGTGGAAGGTATATAAAATAACAATCCATCATATGGTAATATTTGGAATCATGAACACTGATTCAGAAGACATCCACACAGTTCATGTACAATGGTACCGCAGCTCCTTCACTACCTATTTATATTACCCTTCTCACTCTCATAGTATACTAATGGATGCAAGAGGAATTCTGTTTGATCAGACATACGTAGAGAAAATTGGGGCCTGCTTTGAAGATAAATTTCTGAATATACCAGATATAGTTGAAAATATGATATTGCTACATTACAGTCCATTTAGATGTAGACATGGAAGTCAGGGGTGAGTAGGTTTCTTTTTAGGGATAAGATATTCAAATAAGGCACAGGTCTACTCCTTTGTTTGAACAGAAGTTATAAGGAATTATATGCCAAAGGAAATATATCAGATATATGAAAGGGGGCATAATTTAAAGGTAATAAAATGCACAACAAGAAAAATAAAATAGATTTCAGTGATGCTCAGTCAACATCTGAATGCAATCTCACTTGCATCGTGGGTACACTCATATCAAGCACACATCCATGTTGCCAGTGAGAAGAGTACAAAGAATACAAAGGCTGCATCCTTTCTCTTGAAGGTGAACTCAGTCACAACTCAGGTGTCAAATAGTGAGTGTACGGCTAACTGTTTCCATATCAGATAATAGACACTCAGGGAATTTTCTCTTTTCTTATTATTTCTATAATGATAACGTATTATTTATTTGAGAATTTCATAAAGTGTGTTTTGATCAGATTCACTACTCACCTCAACTGGTGTAATCTAACTGACTACACTACCGCCAAACTTTTTGTTCTAATTTAAATAAAAACAAAGAAGCCACATTCAAATCCTGCTGCCAAAAAAAAAAAAAAAATGGTAGCTTGATGACAGTATGCAGCGAGGGATTTTAAACCCTTCAAAATAAAGCTGGGTTCATCCTACTAGGAGAGCATATCCTAAGGCCTGGACTTGTTGTGGAAGCAACAAGATGATCACAGCAGTCAGGAACAGAATCAGTTTTACTAAACCTTTGCCAGAAATCTTACTTTTTCATGAGATTTTAACCTTCTACGACAAAGCAGCTATGATAGAGAGGACTTCATGTGAGCCATAGGCAAGCTGAAGGGTGCAAGAAACATCCTGTGCCATGCAATGGCCCACATTTCCTTCCTTACCCAAGAGCATCTGAAGTTCTGGTATCCATCAGGATGCAGGATCACAGCTTCCTACTCTCAGTGCTTGACAGTCATTTCTTCTTTCCTATAGCATTCACAAACTTACAAGAAGCTCATTTCCATGTATTTGGCCAATCTACAACCTGTATGTATTGGAGTTGGGATAGGAAGGGTCAACAACTAGTCTGGAGACAGTCATGGAAGAGATGGCTTATCAAGTCTTCCATCACACACTGAGGATGCTGGTGCCTGCCATATCTTGTACCTGTCTGAGTTCATCTTGGTAGCCTGAAATAGGAAACTGAACCTTAATACATCATTTTCCATTTCTCTCTCTTTCTCATCACATTTTCCGATTGATCATTTACTATAGTATAAAACCTGTTCTTTAGCCATTTAAACATAGATACTTGATTTGGCCATTATATGAGAAACTATATCTATGCATGACATTTATCTACTCTCTCCTCACATTTTCAAATTGTGTTTGACATATGCCCCTTTCCACTTTTTTCCCAAGGCTTTGTTGTTTACCTACATTTACACCTTTCCAGATGTGTAACTAGAGGGCAAAGGGCTACTTCTAACTGTAACCTTCTATCCTTAGGACTTTCTGGATCAAATTCTATTCATTGCTAGAATCATATTAAATCATACTAAGACTTCTATTTCACTAACAACATCCTGTACACCCCACACCAACTTCCCAAAATACTTTCTAGGAATGTTCTCCCTCCTCCTGTAATCCTACTCTGTTTTAGCTAATATCAGGATCATAGTCCAGCATAAATATTCATTTGAAAACTCTCCCATGTTCCCTTCTCTCCTAATTAGGTCTTAAAATTTCAGTTTAAACTCAAACTTAGAGGAATCCATGGTATATATACCTGCAAATACAAGCACAAATGTATTAGCGAGAAGGTGATCACAGCAGATTATAGCTGAAAAGATCATAAAATCAAATAGCTTGTATGCTTGCATTTGCAACTTTATACTGCAAATAGACTTGATTACTGATTGATCTTATCTTGTTTCTCTTCTAAGTTAGCTCTCCCCATCTTCGATGGTACTGCAAACAGATGGTTTTATTTATCATAAGACACATATTCTATATTATTCACAACTGTTTTAATGATAGAAAGGTATATAATTGCAAACATAAGTTAATAAACATTCATTTAGACTATTAATATATCTCAAACTTTTATAATTATATAAAACTTTACTATGTAAAAACTGTTTGCAAAATAATTAATGTCCCTAATTATTAATTTGTAGGCAATAGAATGCATGTGAGGTGATGGAATAAAGAGCATGCACTTTTATCTTACTTTAAGGAAACCATTTAATTAAAAATACCAGTGAAATATTTTCATATAAGTGACACTTTTAACAGCAGGATAGAGGACTTTTTCTGAAGAAGAAGTATTTTATTTTGTAATCTTTAATATTTGTAATTTCATATATATATATATATATATTTCTTTTTTATTAGATATTTTCTATATTTACATTTCAAATGATATCTCCTTTCTTGGTTTCCCCTCCAAAAACCTCCATTCTTTCCCTACTCCCCAGGCTCACCAACCCACCCACCCACTCACTAAGTGGGGAAATCTGGAATCTGGGAGGGAAAGTGAAGGGGGGAGTGGTAGGAGGGGGAATCCTGATCTGGTATTGGGTGAGGGAAAAGGACTGAAGCCCTGAAGTCCAGCAGAAAGAATGGTATTAAGCAACCTCAGGAGTTAGGAAGTGGGGGGACCCTCCAGAAGGTACCAGAGATCTGGAAAGTGAGAGACTCTCAGGACTCAAAGGGAGGAATCTTAGATGAAATGCCTGACAGTAGGGAGAGGGAACTTATAGAGCCACCTCCAGCAGGAAGACAGGGCATTAAGTGAGGGATGGGGTTGTCACCCCACAGTCACATCTCTGATCTATAATTGCTCCTGACTGAAAGAATTACAAGGATGGAAATGGTGAGAATCCTGAGGAAAAGAAGGTCTAGTGACAGGCCCAAAGTGGGACCCAGCTCAAAGGGAGATCCCAAGACCTGACACTATTACTGAAGCTATGGAGCGCTCACAAAAAGGGACCTATCATGACTGTCCTCCAAAAGACCCAACAAGCAGTTGAAAGAGTCAGATGCAGATATTTGCACCTAACCAATGGACAGAATCTGGTAAACCATGTTGTTGAATTAGGGAAGTCTGAAAGAAGCTAAGGAGAAGGGTGATCCTGTTTGAGGACCAACAGTCTCAAACCTTTGAGTATTTTGATTTAAATTTGTAGGGTGGAGGAACATTTGGGGAACAATCTTTACCATTCAGAAGTTAAGTCTCCCTTTTGCTTGGATTTGATATACACTGTTGTAATAATAGTCACATTTAGTTGTAGTTTCCAATGTTAACTGAATGCCCATGAATTCATAGTCCTTCCTATTCATTTGTCAACTACATGACATAATGAACACTCACTGTATAGCTGCAGGATGAATGATTTCGTGCATGGTAAGGTGAAATATTGGGAAACCATTGTTATAGGCCTATGATTCTCCTAGCAGGGATTTAGGCTGAACTATAGTTTAAATCATTATTGAAGAAATTTTCTCAGTTCATAATATGACTCCTACAACTACAAAGGTGTGTTGACAATAGTTTCTTGTATGTTGCTAAAGAAGTATCAAAGTTTCATTAAATTCATCTTACTCTTGAATTTTTGTTCAACTTTCCAATACTATAATTCCCAAGACATAATTGTACCTTATGGCTGACTCCTTAATGGAACAATTACTTATTTACATTTCATGGAATAGTTAAGATAAAGTATCCAAAGCCTGTTAATTTTTTTTAACCTAAAAAACATTTATACACAGGTATCAAAGTTCTGACTTATAAATGATTTTTGAGCTCCTAGCCTCCCACATGGCACCCAAATGGACTAATGCTATATTTCATTCTTTTGATTTACCACAGAAATATTTGAAAGGATGAATAAAGGACTAAAATATAAGATGGGGGCTAGCTTATGACCTGGGGTAGTTTTATTACATGAGGCTTTCTCAGACCTTTAGTAATGATATATCTGAAATGAAAGTATAAACAAGAAATAGTAAGGTGACATAATTGTCATCTTACATTTTTTTTCTTGACTGAGTAACCCAGAAGAAATTTACACTCATAAAAACTAAAAATTCCAAATATTAAATAATGTAATAACCTTTAAGAGTATATACTGTAAATTAACTATTACAACACATATTTAATGTAAAATGGAAGAAGTGTTAGATAAAACAACAGAAAGATGCCATTGCTCTCAGGTAACCATTCTCTCATATATGTATTTGTCAAGACCTCAAAGGAAGTAAGATCCATTTCTCTGTCTACCGAAATTGCCATAATGAAACTACATGTATATATAGGAGGGTTTTCTTACATTGTGTAAAGGACACTGTCTTGGTTAGTGTCCTGTGAAGAAACACCATGAGCATATCAACTTTTATAAAGGAAGACATTCAATTGGGACAGGCTTACAATTCAGAGGTTCAGTCCACCATTGCCATGGTGAGAAGTATGGCAACACATAGGCACACATGATCCTGGAAGGGAGCTGAGAGTTCTACATCTGAATTAGCAGGCAGCAGGCGGAGAGAGTGACACTGGACCTGGCTTGAACTTCTGAAGCCCTGAAGCCAACTCACAATGACATACTTCTTCTCCAGCAAGGTCAAATGTCCTTTCAAATGATCATACCAGGACCATTTTCAAACTACCACACATATGCTCCTCAGACAGAATGTGCGAAGATACATTTATAAACATCCTCAGACAGGTATGGCAGTCTGCTTGACTGATTATCAGTTAAATAAAATTTCTCTTTTTCTTTTAAAGTAAACCCAAGCCAAGCCTTGTGGTATAGCCCTCTAACACAGGCTGCTCAGAGGCTGAAACAAGATTCCAAATTGAAGGGTGTCCCATGGTACATACAAAGTAAATCAAAGGCTTGCCTGAGTAACTATGCAAAGACCTTGTCTCAAAATAAAGAGTGAGACACATATAGTGCTAATAGATTGCTTTTGTACTAGGCATAACCTCTAATTTAAAAAAAATAGGAAAATTAATTTTTTTCTCAGACATGTTGTTATAGTTTGAATCTAAAATATCCTTCAGGGGCCTATGTACTGAAGTTTAATCCCTCAGCTGGTGGCTGTGTCTGGAGAGATGGAAGAACTTAGAAGTTGCAGTTCCTACTTGCAGAATGTGGACTCATGTGTTTAGAGTTTTCATTGGCTTCTTCCTGTCTGTCTCTTCTGCTTCCTGGAAATATGCGGTAAACAGTTCTGTTTCACTACCATCTCCATTCAACACTTTTTCTGACACAGTAGTGTTCTGCATCATTCTGGTCCAGAACAGAGGAGTCATCTTGTCATGGTTGGAAAGTGATGAACCGTGGACCAAAACAGTCTTCTTTCTTAGTCCCTTCACTTACGTATGTGTCAACTACAAACCTTAACAAACATGGAGATGCTGTTACAGAGGCTAGGTCTTTTCTTGGTTCTAAGGGTGAAATTTTGGTTAGTACAAGTCATCTATACACTTCTTCTTATTCTTTTATTATTGTTTTCATTAATGAATTAATTTACTTTATATTCCAATTGCAGCTTGTCCTCCCTCCTCTCCTCCCTGTGTCCCCCCCTTACTTCCTATTTTCTTAATTATGTTTGAATTATGGACACAAATGAGATTCCAGACTACTGAACTTCAGTAGAATGGGAAAATTTGAAGCTTTATTATGTTTAGCAGGGACTTACAGGCCTCATATGCTTTCTGCATAATGGTATTTTACTCCTGTGCTTAGGGCTCTTTCATTTCCGGCTATCATTTTAGTATCATGTAGTAAAACTTCTCAAAGACAGAGACAGACTTTGAGTAAAAGGCATATCTGATTGTGGTTTACAATGGCAAATATCTCTACATAAGCCAAGCTTAAATCTAATAAAAAGTTAAACTGGCTTAATATCAGGATTTCTCTCCTATTAAAACAATCTGTCAAACAAGCAGGCATTCCTAGGTTCTTGTCTTGCTTATCTATGGGAATAGTGGCTAAGGGAGACAGTTTAGAATGACACAGTGGCTATCACTTTTGAGTCATAGAATTCCCATTTCTGACTCATTGGAGTTTTATGTTAACTGTTGGTGTTTGTGGAATTGAAGTAGACTAATTTGCTAGTCAACAAGTGGCAATACATCCAACCCTTCATGTTTCCTCTCACCTTCTTTCCCACCTTTGGTCCTTGGATGATATCCTGTGATGATATGCAGTCAGAGCTATGAATGTCATTTTACAATTTCTAAGGGACAAATCCAAAGACAAAATCATGTCATGGTAGAAGATGTCTAGAGAGACCCTAAAGTTTCTAATTCTGTAGGAACTGCTCTTGGGAACTTTCAACTCCCTGATACATTTTGGTTGATGTGCTGTGAAACATCTTTCCTTTTTGAAATCATTTGAGTCTTTTCTCTTAAATTGCCAAAGCACTTACTTATAAAAATAGAAAATGCAAAATAATTTGAAGTTTTATGGAACATACAGTATTATTTAATATAGTTTATCATATATAAGTGCAGTAATGAATACTTGAAGAGTTAATTCTTATATCAAGAATTTGCTATGGTTGTCATCATTAGTTTGAACACAAAGATTCCAAGGCTCAAGAAGTTAAATAAGAAGTCTAAGAATATTTTGGTTATTAAAAGACCAATCGAAAGTTCAAATATAAGTCTTTTAACAAAAAGCTCTGGTGCTAATCATGATGGAATATATCCTAAGTTATTAAGATTTCAGCATTTGTGGGAGATTCTTTTTTCTGAACGCATCCTAAGCACTTAATGAATTCTTACATAAATAATAAGAAGAATTTGGGCCACTTATATAAGTCATTATGCAAATGAAAGCCACAAAAAAATTCTACCTAAAAATGAACTCTTTAATAAGTCCCCAAACAGTAATTTAAAATCTGATATCAGCTTACATTTTTCAACACAGAACTAGAAGTTAGATGCTCACTAGCTGTGGCCGAAAGTGGCTTAGTAACTCTTTTTAATGGGTTAATTTCATCAACGTGTTATCTTTGAAACTGGAAAATGTATGTTGTACTGATATAAAATCAAAGAAAAAGAGAGATAAAAGATGTAACCTTGCTTGGAATTAATGCCTTGTTTAGTCATCACCGAGGGAAAGCGTGGAAACCAACTAGAAAGGGCCTCTCCTAGGGTGGTTAGAGTCTAAGCCTCACGCTATCAGAAACTGGGATAGAATGGATTGCTGCTGCCTCAGTTGTGTCCGTCCTTGCCAAATCATCCATCTATCAATGAGTTAATGAATGAATGAGGAGGCTAGTCAGATGGATCAGTGGGAAAAAAAACAAAACAAAACACTGTCAGTGCTGATGCCCTGATGACCAGAGTTCCATTCCTGGAACCCAAAAGAGAACTGACTCCCGCTAGTTGTCCTTTTGATGAGGCATGCAAAATCTACGCGTGCCCACGCGCACACACACACACACACACACACACACACACACACACACACACACNCACACACACACACACACACACACACACACACACACACACACACACACACAAACCCAGAGATTCTGAGTAAAAAAATAAATCAAGAACTGCTTCCACACAGGAAGAAATACTTCATAAAATTAAATGTTTATTGCTATCTAACTTATTCACTGAACTGTAATTTCCTTCAGCTTGGCTGCGCACTAGGATCTATAGATGACTTTCTACTATAATCTATAAATATGACAGTCTTTGAAACTCTTACCTTAGTAAGAAAATGTTGACTCTAGGCATTGGCAGGTTGAGACACATTGCAACGAAAGAGCTGAAGATAGGAAAAACAAAGCCTAGAATATCCCAATGTCCTTCTCTGCCATGCTAGGAAAGAGTGGCAGGGATGACCTCACAAAATAACCTACTTTTCAATTCTCAACTGTAATGTAATTTTTAATATGAAAGTTATTTGTTATCACTCACTACCAGGGCCCAGAAGTGAAACATAATCCAAATACATTATCCTTTGTAATATAGGTTTGACACGTATTTCCCTAGCGAAGTTGTTTTCCAGGGAACTTAGGCCTAATTATTTAACACTTTCGAAGTCAATAAATTACTGGAGAGGAGCAAAAGGCCTGTTCTTGAATGAAATTTCTCCTGTGAAATGAAACTTGTCTCATCCAGTAAGAAGTTACAGCCGGGTATCATTTAATAATAACATGTAATATTTTAAATTACTGTTTAGAAATGTATTGGCTGATATTAACATGACTTTATATAAATGCTGTGTCCTCAATTTAAAAGGACATTGGTAACCCCCTAGGACAGAATAGGCCTTTTCTCAACCTAATTAGATTATGTGCAGGGTACAGCGCCTCTCTCGAAGATTAACAGAACACTTTCCTTGTCAGTTTAAGTGTTGCCTGTGGCAGTATTTTTTTTTTTCTAATTTAATTAAAAGCTGTTCCTTTATGAAGAACAAGCTTACAGCATAATCCCTCTTACATTTATATTTCTAAATTCCATTCAGTACCAAGTAGAGAGCAATGAGAGGGAACAGAAACGAAAAGAGAGAAGAGGAGGGGCCAGCTTAAGCATGTATGATAACATTAAACCCACCTTTGGGCTGTAAGGATGATTTCATTTCAGAAGTGAAATTGAGTGGATATGAACCAGGTGTCATGTGGGGCAGTGGTTTCACCATGATGTGTCAAACCAAGCTCTATCTCAATCGTTAAATACCCGCACCAACAAGTCTCCTACATTCAAATGCCCACTTTGCTGCTGGGTCCTTAAAAATGTGTGATTTCTCTGCAGAGCTCAAGTCATTTTTCTCAGTCTGGTCCCACATACAGTATTGGATCTGAGCCACTAGTACTTTATTGTTAAGCCACTTGGTACCCTAAGCACAAAGCTCATAAGCTAGCAAGTACACTGAACATATGTAATGCCTATAAGTTAACAATGCTCATACAGCCTCCTTAATGCTGGCTTCTTGATTAGTTAGCATATATCACATTGACCTATTCATAGTTTAATAGAACTATGAATAATTAGAATATCCACAGAGTTAGAATATCCATTTGTATTACTAGATCATTATCATTGAAGTACTGTCTGATGTAAGAAAAGGAGAGGAGAATGCAGAGGGAAAAATGAAGTTGGAAATGAAAATCTTAAAAACAGAGAAGAAAAGGAAGCATTGGCAATAGTCATTGGATGAATGAAAGAGTGCATCAGAAAAGCAGGGTTGTATGTGGATGTAGGTCCTTAAAAATACATATTAGAAACTCCAGGCTAATAATGGAATCATGTTTTTTTAAATGAATCTAGTTTATTAGGATTAATTTAGATAGAAAACTGATCAAAAGGGATAGAACTTCAGAAAAGGTGGAAAAAGAGGAAGGAAAAACAAATCAATTGCAAATATAATAAATGGAAAAGCATATATGTTATAGGTGCATTAACAATCCAAATGTGCAATAATTATTTAAAAATAATGGCCTCCGGGCTGGAGAAATGACTCAGAGGTTAAGAACTCTTACTGTTCTTCCAGAGGACCTAGGTTCAAGTCCTCATCAGGGCTCATAATGGTCTGTAACTGTAGCTCCAGAAGATCTGATTCCCTTTTCTGGCTTCTTCAGGCACCAGACACATATGCAGGTAAAACATCCATACACAGAAAATTAAATAGTAAGCAAAAGTGACCAAGTAGACTACTTAAAAGAAAATTAATATCAGTTAATCAAAACTGGAGGGGTACAGGGGAGAGAGAGAGAGAGAGAGAAAGAAAGACAGAAAAAGAGAAGAGAGAGAGGGAGAGAAACAGAGACACACACACAGAGACAGATATACACAGAGAGACAGAGACACAGAGAAGGAGAAAGACAGAGAGAGAGGAGAGAGAAAGGGAGAGAGACAGAGAAAGAGAGAGAGAGACAGAGAGAGACAGAGACATAGACAGAGACACAGAGAGGAAGAAAGACAGAGAAAGAGAAGAGAGAGGGAGAGAAACAGAGATACACAGATAGAGACACAGAGACACAGAGAAGGAGAAAGACAGAGAGGGAGAGAGACAGAGAGAAAGAAAGAAAGAGAGAAAGAGAGAGAGAGAGAGAGAGAGAGAGAGAGAGAGAGAGAGAGAGAGAAGAAAGATATGCCATATCAACATTCATCATATGAAAACCGAAGTAGCTAGATTATCCATCAAAGCAGACATCAAAGTAAGAGATTATCAAAAAAAACCCCAGACATTATATAATGATGAAAAGCTTATTTTCCCAAGAAGATGCAATATCCCTAAACATGTATACAGCTAGTAATCAAGCACATATATAAGTAAGAGAAAAAAGATGAAACATGCAGAAGAAATATGTAATTCTCTATTGTTGGGGACTTTAATATCCCTCTTTCCAAAATTATATGCTCAAACCACAAAGAAATAAACTGGATATCAATAATAAAAAATGTAACTGGAAAATTTCCAAGTATTTGTAAATGAAACAATGTACTTGTAAACAATTTAAGAGCTGGAGAAGTCTCAAGATAATTTTAAAATCCTTTAAAGAAAATGAAAATACAACTTATCAAAAATTACAAATGAAGTGGAAACTGTACATGGGGAAAATTTGTTTTGTGTATATGAATAACAAGAAGCCTTTACAACCAATCAGCTAAGGCAACGTTCCTTCTTAGCAAAATAGACAAAAAAAAGTCAATTTAATTTTGAAACAAGAAGAGAAATAATAGAATTTACAAAGGCAGAAATCTGTATAATTTAAAGCAGAAATAAGAGAGCAACAGTGAGACAAATCTAGGTGTTAGAAGACGTTAGTACAATTAATAAGCTGTTGTCTTAACAAGTAAAGAGTAGCCTGCTCTAAATCAGGAAGATCCTAGTCTGCAGATGAAGGCCAGAGACAACTCACTAGCAAGTTCCATGTCTTCAGGCTCAAGCATTTATTCTAGTCAGACCTTCATCAGATCAGATGAGGTGACTCCACATTATGGGGAACAAATCACTTTACTCCAATTTTATCCACTTAAAAGTCAATCTCAATCATAAACAACTACACAGAGGACTATAGGAATGCCTTACTCAATATCAGGGCTCTTTGATCCAGACAAATCAAAACCTAACATGGTCTGAACGACACCTCTAGCAGGGTTAATGGAAGGAGAGAGATATTAACACAAGAAATGAGGGGCATCATTAAAACTGAACCCTAGGCAGCAGTATGATAATGCAGGAATATTTCAAACAACCTGTGCCCACTATTTGATGACTTGTATAAAATAAAAGACAAACTGCCACAATAGACAGAAAATACTCTGAGTAAAAGTACATCCAGCAAAGATGCCAACTCAACACTCAGCAAACCAGTGGCCTTCAAAGGTTAGATAACAAGGATTGAGTGATGTCACTGGTAAAGGGAACCAAGAATTTATGATATTAACTCTCTACAATGTCTTACAGAAAACAGGAGCAGATGGATCACTTCTAGATACATTCTGAGGAATTAGTAATATCCTAAAATCAAGTCAAACAAGTAGCCTGAATAGAAAATAGGAAAACTCTAGATCAATACATGAACATCTAATACAAAAACTTTCACAAAAATAGTAACTGATTTCCACGATATATACAAAAAAATACAGTGCTACAACTATAAGAGGCTAATTCCAGATCTACTGGCTAAGCATTCAAGAATTTATCAGTGTGAAACTAATCATAGAGAAAATGTACAACCTAATTAAAAATTCCAAAATACTCGATCATACACTTCACTAAAGGCATGCAAATGGAAAAAACAGACATATGAAAAGATGCCTGATATCAAATGTTATTAAGGAGTAGGAAATTAAAACAAAAATGAGATACCATTTTCTACCTCTTAGAGTGATCTGAGTTCAGAACACTGACAGTACCTAATGTTGGAAGGGTGTCCAGTAACAGTGACACTGACTCCCTCCCCAAGTGTTGAGGAAGAGGAATATAAAAAAGTAGATGGTTTGGCTATTTGTTATAGAAGCAGGGGTGGTTTGTTGCATGACCCAATATCTGAGCTGTAGGGTAATTCGTCATGCAGGTTGACAATGTCTGTTTGCATAATTACTTTAGATATATTTGTCTAAGAACCTGCACACAAACATTTGTGAAATTTTTGTTGAATATCACCAAAAACTGTAAGTAGCTCAGAGCGACGAGTGGGCAAAGTGTGATGCCATTATCAAACAAATACACTGATAGAAGATGGAGCTCTCTGGGAAATGACCAAATCATACGAGAAGGGTCTTTATGAAAAGAAATGGTATGAGAGAGCAACTTCATCCCTTCTGCCATGGCTATCTATGACCAAGAATCAGTCTTGACATGGCATGGAAACTGCCTATGTCTTGATTTTGTGTTCTTTGATTGTAGAGCTGTAAAAATAAATGTATGTGTTTGATAAGTCTTCTTCCAATAGTGCCTAACTATGTAGCCAGATCGGACTATAAAACAGCTTTAAAAATAAATATCAAGCCACACAAAACTGTGTTTTCAAATGAAAGGAATTTATAAACAATTTCTATATACTCTATGATCCCAGGTATATAAAAAAATTTGTGAGGATATAAGTATGAGCTGAAAAGACATTTGTGGTTAACAATAATGTGGAGCATGACCAAGACGTTTGCGTAGGTAAGGCAAAAACAGGCTTGGGGGAGGTAATGAGTCTACTCTTTTTGATATTGGACACGTGACATTATGTATTAAAATCAAGTTTTACCTTAATATACATAAATGTACTAAACATTTAATAAAAATATTTAGAATGTCTAGAGATCCATGATGGAATACAGTCTGAACAACAGAACCTAGACACATTTCAAATGTAGGAAATAAGCCCATGGAGATGATGTAGGTAAAAACTTCCTGTCTCAATGATGTTTAAAATGATCTTAAAGAAAATTGATGCAAAGAAAATTTTGTGTGAGTACTCTAAATAAAACTGAGTCTAGGAGCATCAGTAAACAATTAGGATGCTGTTGGTTTCTTTTTTTTTTTTTTTTTTTTGTTTTTTTTGTTTTGAGACTGTGCAACAAAGTAAATGGTTTGTATATTTGCATTATGGTGGGTAACTTTGTCACAGTGTATTACAGGCTAACTGGGAGAAGAGGGTACAGAGACGGATATAGTCACAGACATGTAGAGTTCAGTTAGCATTTATAAATAGTGTTAGATACATAAATAGATACATGTATCAGTTACTTCCTTACTCTGCCAACTGACAGAGTCTAGAGCCAACTACTCCCTGGTAGCATTTTGATCCTGTTTTTCTCATAAAATTCTCCGATAACAGAGACCAGGAAGCCTTGGGATACTGCCCAACTTTAAGACATGGGCAAGAAACACCCAATAGCCCAAAACATATAGTACTAATAGCCAATAAAAGTGTGCAATGAAAGAAAACAAGAGAAAGAAAATAATAAAATAAAAGGAGGGAAGGAAGGAAGGAAGGAAGGGAGGGAGGGAGGGAGGGAGGGAGGGAGGAAGGAAGGAAGGAAGGAAGGAAGGAAGGAAGGAAGAAAGGAAGGAAGGAAGGAAGGAAGGCCAACAATAATTAAGGAAATTCCCAACAGCCAAATTCAGCTTTATCAGTTTGAGTGATGAATTTGATATTGTATTGGATTCCACATTCAAGTAAAATAATTACACAAACAGTAATTCCAGTAGGAATACTGGTTATGCAGGTATATGGAGGAGGTTCCCCTCCATCTTTCAAGTGCAGTCTGTATATAGTGACTAATTTTCAAAGCTATTCTGTAAAAGGGGGCTAAAGAGTAAATTAGCTTTATAAATAAAACAAAATACTACCCGAGTTGAGTAGAGACCAAGATTAATGCCAAGAGTCTTATGTCATACTGAAGTACTGCTCTTGAAATAATGTGAGCCTATTTTTAAAAATGACATGTTTTTACACAAATGAATTATCTCAGATGAATCATTAAATAGGCAGTAGGCAAATCACAGTACTGAGGGACAGTCTCTGTTACTTGATCAGAAATCCTGAAATCTGTCAAGATTATCTAAAACAAGGGACATTTGGCAGAAGGACTTAATTACTTGCTACTCAACAAGGTGTCATATTCTGGATGGAATCCTAGGACAGTAGACACCTTTAAGTAAAAGCTAATAAAGTTTAAATGAAACATGTTATCCAAAATACTTTGTCCATATTGGTTTATTAATTATAAGCAATATATCGACTCATCTAAGATGTCTATGCCTATGGGAACTAGGAGTGAGGTAAATGGGATCATTTGTACATCTGTACTGATTTAAAAATTTTTTATAAATACAAAATTGTTACAAAATAAAAGTTTATCAAAGAAAGAGGTTTTTAAAAGTAGAAGAACAACATTGTTTAATGATTGAGACAAGTGTTGGGTAGACATAAGCTCAGTGGTGGTCACAGCTAATATATTTCCTGAAGTTTGGTTGTTGAAAAGAGAGAAGGGTGATAACATTTATCAGGTCAGTTTTCTTTTTTTTTTTTAAATAATTTTATTAGATATTTTCTTCATTTACATTTCAAATGCTATCCCGAACGTCCCCTATACCCTCCCCCC
>NC_034594.1:46338658-46343658 GCF_900095145.1 Mus pahari
TTATATTCTGTTGCTGATGCTCACATCTATGGTTCCTGATTTCTTTCCTAGGGTTTCTATCTCCAGAGTTGTCTCCCTTTGGGTTTTCTTTATTGTTTTTACTTCCATTTTCAGATCCTTAATGGTTTTGTTCTATTCCATCCCCTGTTTGCTTGTGTTTTCCTGTAATTCTTTAAGGGATTTTTGTGTTTCTTCAAGCTGTTTAGCAGTGTTTTCCTGTAATTCTTTAAGGGATTTTTGTGTTTCTTCTACCTGTTTAGTAGTGTTTGCCTGTAGTTCTTTAAGGACTTCTTCCCGTTTAGCAGTGGTCTTCTGTAATTTCTTGAGGGATTTTTGTGCTTCCTCTTAAAGGTCTTCTACTCGTTTAGCATTGTTCTCCTGTATTTCTTTGAGTGAGTTATTAATATCCTTCTTCAAATCTTCTACCACCATTGTGAGATATGATTTTATATCCACACCTTGCTTTTAGAGTGTGTTGGGGTATCCAGGACTTGCTGTGTTGGGCGTACTGGGTTCTGATGGTGACCAGTGATCTTGGGTTTTGTTAGTAAGATTCTTACGTTTGCCTTTCACCATCTGGAAATCGCTGGTGTTAATCTCTGGCTGGAGTTTGATCCTCCTGTGATTCTGTTAGCCCTGTCAGCACTCCTGGGAATCCAACTCTCCCCTGTGTCCCCTTGGTCAGAGCACTCTTTGCAGGCAAGCTCTCCTCTTGCAAGGCAGGTGTCCAGAAGTCTGGAGCTCTGATCCTCCTTCTGAGTCCTGGGGTTAGAGCCCTCCCTGTAGGCCAACTCTCCTCGCTTGATCCCGAGGACCCATGATCTCCAGGACTTGTGGTGTGGAGAGTCCTCCCGAGTGCTCAGCTGCCTCCCTCTTGGGTTCAGAAGAGAGATGGCAGGGGTGGCCCAGACCGGACTGGAACCCCGCCTCTGGGCTGGCAGTGTTCGTTTGTCCCTGTTCCTGCTGGCAGAAGCTACTCCTGGATTCTCTGGAGTTGATTGTGTTCCACTCACTGTGATCCCGAGGACCTGTGGTGTAGAGAGTCCTCCGGAGCACTCAGCTGCCTCCACTGGGGTTCAGAAGAGCCAGGTCAGTTTTCCTGATGCCTTCCTTCTGATCCAGTTTCTGCTTCAGCAGTAGCAATAAGTAACAGATGTGGGCCAGGAGAGCTTCCAGCATTCAGAACACCTGGTTTCTAACACCATTTTCCAAAAGGTAGTTCCCCCAGTCTGCCAAATCAACCCCAGGGACTGTCCAGAAATGAAGTGATATTTCAGAGTACATGAGAGAGGGGCAGTGTATACAAATAATGAACAGCGTGATGGTCAAGCCAAGAGAAAGAACAGCCCAAAGTTGTCTGGAGGCTAATGCTGCATAGGACAGTGCATCTTCTGGAGGCCAGTGCAGTCACAGAATCTTGCCTGTTCTGCTGTGGAGAATGAGTTGTCTGTCTGTTACATGTATTTCAAACTTCACCAGTCTTATAAATTAGCACATCAAACCAAACTGATCCTTCAGAGCTCCCAGGCACTATTCCACCAACCAAGGAGTACACATGGAGAGACCCATGGCTCCAGCCACATATGTAGCAGAGGATACCCTTGTCAGGCATCAATAGGAAGACAGGCCCTTAGTCCTGTGAAGGCTCCATGCCCAAGTGTAGGGGAATTTGAGGGCAGGGAGATGAGAGTGAGTAGGTAGGTGGGGGAACACCCTCATAGAAGCAGGGAGAGGGGTAATAGGATAGGACATTTTAGGGGGGTAGGTACCTGGAAAGGGGATAACATTAAAAATGTAGATAAAGAAAATATCCAATAAAAAAGAAATTTAAGAAAAGACAAAAAATGTGGGAGAATTACAGATAACAGTAGTCTAATCATTTTTTTCTTTTTCTGAACAAGAAACAGCACATATGACCCAGATACTCATATACTATAGTTTAAATAAGTTATGACACTTTACTCAACATCTCTTCACAACATCAGCCTTTTATTTTGTGTTGGCCCCATCACTGCCCGATGTGTTCTAAGGAAGAAGAAGGGTTCATTGAATGTGATTTGAAAGCAATAAAGCCTATCTTGTGGAAGGTAAGTTGAGTGCTTGCTGCTTGTTTCTCAACACTATGTTCCCTTCAGCAATCAAAACACTATTGTGGGGAAGGCTGACACAATAATCAGAGAAGAAATCCTTTCTGTTTTGGATATAGGCTTATGCACTGAATTTGAAGGATATATTGTCAAAGTGGTGCTGAGTATCCATTGCACTGTTTTAGTTACCTTACTGATGACCACGATGAAGTATGTGATAGTAACTTCTGGTGGTTCCAATGTGCTTGGCCCATAGGGCGTGGCACTGTTGGGAGGTGTGGCTTATAATAGGTATGGCCTTACTGGAGGAAGTGTGTCACTGGGAGGGGTGAGCTTTGAGGAATCCTATGCTCTAGCACTGACCAGTGTGGAGCACAGTCCCCTTCTGCTTCCTGGGGGATCAGAATTTAGAACTCTTAGCTCCTTCTCCAGTACCATATCTGTCTACCATCTGCCATGCTTGCTACCATGAAGATAAATGACTAAACCTCTGAAACTGTAAGCCAGCTCCAATGAAATGTTTTTTCTTTCTAAGAGTTGCCTTGGTCATGGTGTCTCTTCATGGCAATAAAACCTGAACTAAGACACAACTTGTAATTTACATTGGTTCTCAGCTTAAGAGGTTTCAGCACATGATTGTTTGTTCTTGTGTAGCCACTAAGTGGAACAAGGTGAGGCCAGGAGATTTGGGAGGAAGGAGGGCAGATCATTAAATGGCCGCATAGGAAGCAGAATGAAAGAGGATACATGGAATAACCAAAGAGCAATACAGCCCACAGCTGTGCACTAGCAGTAACTGCCCTTTTCCAGTTTAATCCCACACCTTATCTTTTACCACCTTCCAATAATACCATGAGTTGGAAAGATTACCCACCATATATGCTTATGCACATTTTGTTCTGTCTTAAGAACAGGTAGCCATAGAATAGGTCATTCTTTCATGGTTTGTGGGATCCAAAAGTAAACATTATTTTTCTCCAAGAGAAATTTTACCTAAGTTATGGCACTAATTAAAGCACTTTTACTATTACTGTAGGCATTTAAAGAGTTTTTATTTTGCTATTGGACTAGTGAAATCCTTAGCTTTCTGAAGATCTGGTTGCTTTTGGAAATTCTTTTTTTTTTTTTTTTGGTTTTTTGAGACAGGGTTTTTCTGCGTAGCCCTGGCTGTCCTGGAACTCACTTTGTAGCCCAGACTGGCCTGGAAATCAGAAATCCTCCTGCCTCTGCCTCCTGAGTGCTAGGATTATAGGGGTGTGCCACCACGCCCTGCTTGCTTGTTTTTCTAACATCAGCAGAATCCAAGGTCTGTGGAAGGATATTAGAAGTTTTTATGTGTTCTCTGTGTGACTAGGATTTTGCATTTCACTTAATTTTCTTCAGTTTTTACAAGAATTATGGTTACAATGTTCAAAGGAAAAACTTAAACCAAGTATGATCAGTACTTTCTCAGTGTCTTACAGGTACAAATATATGGTCTCTTTCTTGAATCAGAGTCTAGTGCTATTAAATAAACATATTTAAAACACATACAATTCATATATAATTATGTGTATATACATGAATGAAGGTTCTTGACTTACAGCAGAGTTATGTTCTTCTAAACCATAAACTTACCACAAACATAACATGCTGAAGTTACAAACCAACTGAGCATATCTGCTGAGCAACCAAGCTTAACAGTTCTCTGTGGAATGTTCTCCTTTGTGATCATGTGGCTGCTTGCGAATTGCTACCCTTCCTGGGTCTCTTCCAACACTGCCAGAAAGTACCATACTGTATACCATTATTCCAGGAAAATGCATACATTCACAACTTGATATTTGATTCACACACATAAAGTAAAAAAGAATCCAGGAGTGGAGACATCATAACTTGAGGATTCTCTCTATGTGAACCTGAGACAAAGAAACAGGCAAGTCTTGATTTCAATGTTACCACAACTGAGAAACAATGTTGCTCAGCTAACTGAACAGAATGTGCCTGGATATCAGAATCTCCACAGATGACAACACAGATGATGTTCAGTCCGAGGAGTCAGCATGTTTAACTTGCTAGAGATTTTACTTTTAAAGATAGGTTTCGTGTAGCTTCTACCCCAATTTAGGCATTCTTTTCAAGAAAGACCTAAGAACTATACCTGTCTTTATCATGTCATTTGATTCTGACTGTGTAAGTCAGGAAACTACATAGAATACACAGCATAGGGATGCTAAATGAATTGTATTTTCAAAATCTTGGTGTGCACGTGTGTGTGCCCGCATGCGGATGACTGTGAGTGTCTGTGAGTCTGTGTGTGCTCTGTTTAATCTTTTGTCAGACATGTCACTTGCTTTGCTTTGGTTTTGGAGATGTTGAGAACAACAGTATTACTTAGGTTATAAGCCTGTCATAGAAACTCTGGTAATTTCTGTCTCTTCCTGCCCCTTCCCCTTAGATGAGTGAAACTTCTAAATGGAAAGCAAAAGACATTCCTAATTCTTCTAAATAAAATCTTTCACCATGCAGAGAAGCAGAAATCTGAACTCTTGTGATAATAAGCGAATGAAGATAAATGTTACTGAAGAAACTGCAAATATGCCACATGTATACCAGTGTCCTTTGCTGGGGATGGTAAGTAGCTTTCTTTTCTTGAGTTTGTGCTGTTGTGACATGACACACTAAAGCTCATGTTTTAACATGTCAAATCTAGATTCTGTTCAGTTGTTTAGAAACTGCCTTTCTAAAATATTTTTGATGTCACAGTGTGTACTCAAATATAATTCCTTGTTTGCAGATGTTTTACTGCATGTCACAGAGCTCATGGGAGAGGGACAGTGCTCTGATACTTCTGTCACCAAACCAACAGTTTAATCTGTCTGCATGTCAGTTTAAAGTCTCTGTTTGTGTCCCTCCTGTTTAATTTAGAGTTTG
>NC_034594.1:46344921-46347558 GCF_900095145.1 Mus pahari
TGTGTGTGTGTGTGTGTGTGTGTGTGTGTGTGCTTGCATGTATGTACTCCTTTCTATATAAATACATAAAATGCCAGAGTCTGGCTTCCATGCTTCTTCTTTTATCATTCTATATTTTCACTTTCATTTTTCTGAAAGTGTCTCTCCTCGAACTGAGAGCTCACTGTTTGCGTGCACTTAGCTGTCCAGTGAGTGAGGTGCCTAGGCTCCCCTATCTCCCTCCTCTGGTGCTGTGGTCACAGGTGTGATCCAGCAAGCTGACTTCCTTGAGGGCTTGGGGTCTAACCTGATGTCCTCCTGGAGGCAATTTACTCACCAAGCAGTCTTTTCCTCCGGCATTTCACAATAGTAAGCTCATAATTGTTCAGTATCGAATGTTAGTCTGAGCTTTTATTAGCAATATCATATGCTATTTATATTTCCCGAGACATAGCAAGATGTATGTGCTTTAAAATTATCCACAAGTAAATCTTAGGCCACTCCCTAGTATGGCACTTGACTAGACTCCTTGATCTACTCCTCTCCTATCTAGTCTAACAACACAGGGCAGCTCTAGTTTCACACAGAGTCAACAGAAATTTGAAACTTCAAGAAATAGTTTTGGACAGACTTGATGGTATCTCCTTTCCTTTTGACACTGGAGAGATTACAGAAGGCTCTTGTCTTTTAGTAGGTTGCAGTATATTATGCTTAGGGAATCTAAGTAGCCTGTTGTGGCCTGGCATTAAAATAAATTCATTGATGTCCTTCTGTGGGACTACAGGCTGGCCTTTTGTTTATTATTGTTATATTTTATTGGTATAGATATCCCGCCATGCTCTGTGCTATAAATAGTGATGTTTTTATTGTTAGTGCAGTACACTTAATAAAGCTGCAGTTTTCATGGCAATTAATTGGACTGACAATCAATGCAAGGCTGCAGGCAGTGTGTTTATGTGCTGAGCTTTTGATGAGAGAAGCCCCGAGAAGTCAGGCTGTCAGAAGTAAATGCTCTGTTCAGACATAGAGTCACATTCTGTTCTTGGCTTGACCAAATCACAGTTGATTATAGGCTGAGTCTGGGCCTGATTTTCCTTGTAAGGTGGAGAATATTTGATCACCCTAAAGAGATATGGTGAGACATTTATTCAGGATAAAGTAGTATGATAAAATTACCCTTATTGGCTGTTTCTCAGGGTACAGTTTGTTTTTGGTGAAAATGTCTTTCATTTGAAGTGATCTAAAAGTTTATGAAGGTTTTTGCTTCCCACCATATGTTACACATATTCGTAATTATTATTATTTTTTGGGTGCATACTTACTCAGAAAATTTCCCTGGGATAATGGTGTGTTTTTCTGGCTTCTTCCATGTTAAAAACTACCCTGCTGTAATCTCTAACTTCTGATTTTATATCCTGGCTCAGTGGATGTTTAATATTTGTACAGTAATACTGGCAATGGTGTGTAAAAAGACTTCGATGACTGGAGCGGGAACAGATCTAGGAAGGAAATAACTTGCTGAAACTCTCATTTGCTACAGTCAGGGTATAGCTTCAAGTCTGTTTATAAAAATATCAGTATATGTCATCATTTTCAGAAGCTCATGTTTTCCAGGAGTATGTTTTTCATGCTTTCCTTGATATACCATTTGGATTATACTTTGTACAATTCAGTTATTGTTTATCAATGCCTTAGACTAAACAAATGAATGCTCATCTTAATTTTCATCCATCTCCCATATGTTTGTTTACCAAACATGAATCAAATGAGTCATTTATGACCTATAAATCCTTATTATGGTAATAGAAACAATGAGAATTTTACTATTCTATTTTCTGTTAGAGTTCTTAAATATTGTCATGCACATCATATCAGATGTCTATGTAGTTATTTCTACCCAAGCACCTTACTGAGAACAAACTGATTTCAACTTAGGCACCAAGCAAATATACTAATTGAGACTGACTGACTAAACAATTTGATATTAACCTTATGATAAAGCCCACTGGTATAGATTGGTTTATAGCTTTGTTTCATAGATTTTGTAGCAGAAATTAAAAGTAATCCGTTTAAAATGTCCCTCTGATTTACAGAACATGACTCAGAGAACGGATGGTGAGTCTGACAAACATAGGTTGTGACTTTTCTGAACCGACTCTGAAGCACTGACATCGTAAAGAAAAAATCAAGCTCAAAATATAAGGGAGGTCAGTACTGACGACAGAGGGGGCCAGGGAGGAGGAGGTTCCAGCTTATCTGGGCAAGACACTAGCCAGACCTGCAAGCTAGGCTACTGCATGCTCACAGTGACGAATGACAGATGTGCAGTAGCCTGGCAGCTGAAGGTACAGGCATTGTCCACATGCTCTAGCAGGTATTTCCCTTCTGAATCCAAACATAGGTTCTCTCTCTGTCTCTTTCTGTGTATCTGTGTCTCTGTCTCTCTACCTCTGTCTGTCTCTGTCTCTAATTCTCTCTGCCTCTATCTACTTCTGTTTCTCTGTCTGTCTGTCTGTCTGTCTGTCTGTCTCTTCCTGTTTGTCTAGCTCTGTTCTTTGTCTGTTTCTGTTTCTATTTCTGTTTCTGTTTCTGTGTCTGTGTCTGTCTGTCTGTCTGTCTGTCTGTTTCTCTCTCTCTCTCTCTCTCTCTCTCTCTCTC
>NC_034594.1:46347678-46351659 GCF_900095145.1 Mus pahari
CTCTCTCTCTCTCTCTCTCTCTCTCTCTCTCTCTCTCTCACACACACACACACACACACACACACACACTCAAACTGGAGAAGGAGACACATTTTAAGAGGAACACAGGCCACTGCCAGCAACCTTTTGATCTTTGCCTCCCCTAAAGCACTAATTTCTGCAGCTGTAGAAAGGGCACAGATGAAAAACTCTTCAAGGTGAAAATCCTCTACTAGACTAAAACAGAAAGATACACAGAAAATACTAGGGCTTCAACAGCCACAGGACACAGTATCTGCTGGATGTTTTAACAACCAAAAAGAATGCCCATCCTCTGCTTCCCACAGCCAGGCTAGCAAATATCAAACAATAAGTAGCTTGATCTAGTAAGCTCTCCCTAAGAGAGAGAGAGAGATTCCAACTAAACATGCAACAAGTACTGACAGAGCTAACAAATGAAAAACAGGGAACTAAAAACATAGAAACACACTTTCATTAAGTATACTTAATAGGGTAATTATACTTAGAAGGATCACTACCCCAAACGCAAGGCAATTAAGAGGTGTGTGAAAGTGAGATGCATTGCTCACAAGTTCAACCTGAGCAGGCTTCCAAGCCAGCACACCACCTCGTTAGACTGAGTCCAACTCCTAATATATGGTCCTACTTAAAATAAAAGTGAGCTACTTTTCATAAAAAAAGTAAAATTCTGCCTGTGTCTATTATTGGAAACAAATGTCTACCAATAAAAATTAATAAGAGGTAGACTATGGAAATAAGAAGACAGCACAATATGTGACAATTTCATCCTTATAACTAGATTCAGGTATTCAAAGCATTACTATTTTTGACAAGGAATGTACAATAATGGATTTCCTGTGGTTAATATGATAAAGCTCATTGTGGTGAAAGTGGATAAAATGATCTGCAGAAAGAAAGAGGAGGAAGGGAAAGAGGAGAAGAATGAGAAGGAGAATAGAAAGGGGAGGGGGAAGGAGGAGGAGGAAGAGGAAGAGCTGGAGAGAAGAAATGGCAAACACAGAGCCATGTTAATGAGCTTATCAATAGGACTAAAGTAGCTAAAGAAAGATTAAGACAAAAGGATAAATCAGTAGAAATGGCATGAACTGACACATGAAGAAAATTAAGAGTGGAAACTAGAAACAGAACATCTATCAGCTTCATGACATGATAAGCGGATATTAGCCCAGAAACTTAGAATACCCAAAATACATTATGCAAAACAGAAGAAAACCAAGAAGGATGATCATTGGGTGGATACTTCATTCCTCCTTAGAATAAGGAACAAAATACTCATGAAAGGANATAGNTACAGAGNCAAAATTTAGAGCTAAGATGAAAGGATGGACTATCCAGAGNNTACCCCATTCGGGAGTCCATCCCATCATNAGCCANCAAACCTAGATACTAATGCTCATGCCAGCAAGATACTGCTGAAGGGACCCTGATATTGCGGCCTCTTGTGAGGCTATGCCAGTGCCTGGCAAACACGACATGAATATATCAAATGTCGAAACAGAAAATACAAATACATGAATTTGTATATATGTAATTATGTATTAATTAAATTAATAATATATAAATTTTATATGCATTAAATATATAATATAAAAATTAAATATATAATATATAAAATCACATATAAAAATTACACATGTAATATATAAACTGTATACATAATATATATATATACATATGTATATATAAATTAATATACAAATTCAACTCTTGTCTGTTCTGACTCTATTAGAGGCAATACTAAACTCTTTGTTAAAACTTTTTCCCCAATTTAGGACCAAAGGCAAAACATATGCTAGAATGAAGAGCAAAAAATGAGGCTAGGGAGAGGTCTCATCTGGCATGAGCACATATTCTTCTTCCAGAGGACCTGAGTTCTCTTGTACTCCAGAAGGATCCAATACCTCTGGACTGCACAGGCACCTGCACTCATGTGCACACACTCATACACTGACATGCAGGTATAAACATAATTAAAAATATAAAAAACAAATATCTGCTTTAAAAAAAACACCAAAAGAATCGCTACTGTAACAAAATAAAGCATTAAAAAAAAGTTAAAACTTGGCTTCCAATTTATGATGCTGTTTGAGAAGGTCCTGAGGTAACATAGCCATGCTGGAGAAAGAAAATCACTGGTGGTGACCTTTGAGAGTTCATCACCTAACCCTACATCCAGTTTCCTTTGTGCTTCCTGCATGTATGTGTGAAGATGTGATCGCTTAGCTTCCTACTCTAGATGGCTCTACGTGGCTGCTGCAGTGCCACCTTGACCATATATTCTCCCTCTGAAACCACCAGCAAAGTAGCCTTTCCTTCTGTATAAGAAAGTTAAAAACTGTTAGAAGGTCACAGAGAAAGATCACACTTGGAAGCAACACAGGAGGATAACCCACAAGGTAACAGGAGAAGAAACACAGAACAAAAATGCAAATCACAATCCAGTGCTCTTTATGCAGAATAATGGTACCACATCTTTAAAGTGCCTGTGTTCTGCTTCTCCAAAGTACCTGTGTATGGTTTTGAACACTCATGTTGGTCATCTCACAACTGCTGTGGCTCCACTTCCAGTGGATCTGATGGATATCTCTGGTCTCTATAGATACCTATACTCATGTGCAAATGGATTCTCAAGTCATTCTTTAAAATAATTTTAAAAATGAAGTACTATAACAAAACTAGTGTCAATTTGGCATTTGGAATTGAGTTGATTTAGTGTCAGTGAGTGTACTCTGTTAGAGAGGCTAAAGGAAGTTGTTTATAAACAGGTTACCAGAGAGAAGTTCAGAGAGACTGAAGAAGTTGACAGTATGTATGCAAATCAGAGTGAATATAGAAAACAAACTTTTCTTTTTTGAATTTCTAATATAATAATTGGCTAGCCAAATAAAATATTACATAAGTATATAATGTGATTATAACATATGTAAAATCAGATGCATTATGACAAAATTACAATCTTGGGAGTGAACATTTGAAAATATAGGATTGTAAGACTTTTTACTGCATAAAAATCAGTGTAATGTTTTTTCCAGGGAGAGTTTGATTTGTTAAAATGCACATTTAAAAAGCCCTACTTCTAGCATCTTAGTTTTTAATAAATAATGAGTCAATGGAGGAGATAAAGTGTAATACATAAATGATCAATTAACCCTAGGCAAGGCAGGTCCAAGTAAAGTCTTGAAATGAAGATCAGCTGGAACTGAGAAGAGATAGCAAATCAATAGATTGAAATCTTGTCAGTAATCAAAATTTAATGTATAGGTTACAGTACAGAATTTCAATCAGATAATAGACCACCAGGAATGTTTCATTATATGCTGGTCTTTAGTGATCTTTCTCCATGTGATGTCAGACCTTTCTTCTGTTCCCGGCAGTATCCTTTGTCACCTCCAATATGAATGCCTTTATACTAGTATATGGAACAAGCCAGCAACAGATGTGGACTTTGTGGAGTACTGAATCAGTTGTCTTAGAGCTAGAAGTCTGGTGGGAATTGGCCAAAGTGCTTTGTCTTAATTTGGCTCCCAAAGTTGTTTCCAGACCTGGGGGTCCCTGCCCCCAGCTGGCTTTCATTGGTAATAAAGAACTGCTGTACACCCAATGGCTGGGCAAGGAGATGGAGGCAGGATTTTTAGACTATGTGGGCAAAGGACAGAGAGAGAGGGGAAGAAGAGAATCGCCATGACTTGGACGGAGGCAGAGGGATCAAATTTAAGAGCTGCAGGAGAGAAACCATCCAGCAATGTAGGTGGAAAGGGAATACAGCCCTATGGGGCAGCTGCACAGAGGGTAGCGGGGCAGCAGAATTAAAATATAAATTTAGAAGGTGTTAAGGCAGGAATACTGGATGGAAGTGTGTGCTAGCCTTGGGGAGGTCGAGAAGTGCTCAGTCATTGAGCTAGTCAAGGCATACAAAATTAGCTAGGGTGTGTGTGTGTGTGTGTGTGTGTGTGTGTGTGT
>NC_034594.1:46351739-46357863 GCF_900095145.1 Mus pahari
AAACATCATGACCAAGAAGCAAGTTGGGGAGGAAAGGGTTTATTCAGCTTACACTTCCATATTGCTGTTCATCACCAAAGGAAGTCAGGACTGGAATTCAAGCAGGTCAGAAAGCAGAAGCTGTTGCAGAGGCCATGGAGGGATGTTCTTTACTGGCTTGCTTCCCCTGGCTTGCTCAGCCTGCTCTCTTATAGAACCAAGACTATCAGCCCAGAGATGGCACCACCCACAAAGGGACCTCCCCCCTTGATCACTAATTGAGAAAATGCCTTACAGCTGGATCTCATGGAGGCATTTCCCTCCATGAGAACTCTGTGATAACTCCAGCTGTATCAAGTTGACACAAAACTAGCCAGTATGCCTAGAGAGCTCTAAGGTGGGTGCAGCATGCTCACTACTAGCCAGAAGTCAAAGCAGTTTAACTAATTCACTGCTACAGAAGTCAGCTACATAGTCAGTGATCTGATCCTTTGATACATTTGTAATTATAATCAATACAAATCTTTGGGTCTTGTGTGAGTTTGCCTGATGGTTATGTACTCGGTGCTGATTCCTAAGCACATTTGCTGCTTGGACAGCAGCAGTGTTTATAGGATAGGTATTAAAAGCTTCTCTTACAGCCCCTCTCTATGTGGTTTCTTATCTGCTTGATTGTGGTTTGTACTCTGGCTCCATAATAAGATTTAACCATAAGGTTAATAGATTCTGGTGAGTCCTGTGAGTCTTTCAAGTGAATTACCTGAGGGGACGTTAAGGGAAACCTTGAACTTGAAATTGGTGTCCAAAGAGTACTCTTGGGGAGACTGTCTTTAAACCACCCTGACTGTCTAAAGCTGGGCAGTTCTCCATGCCTTACTTTGAATGTAGAGACACAGATAATAGAAGTCTGAGAATCTATAAAGTGATGTTCAAGCAAACACTAACCAAAAGGAATTTGGAGTAAATACATATTAATATTGCTTGAGGTAGGGTTCACATAAGAATTATGAGGATTAAAGTGGCTATTACAGCTTCAATCCCTTGAGAATGTGTAACAGTCCTTAATATCAGCTCCTAATAACAGAGCATCTATGTTTGTAAAGCAATATCTCAGAGAATAAAGTGAGAAATAAAAACCTACAGACTTACTTAAGAGCTTAAGTACCTCTCTGTCAGCAAATTGTAAGCCAAGAGGGTGTCAGGTGTCCATAAGAAGATAAGATGGCTTGAATAACATCCCTGACCAAGTTGACATGACCAAACACTGAGAAAGAAGAGAATATATTTTCAATGGAGCATCAAAATTTACCGCAGTAGATATTATTATGTCTACAATGTAATATTTAACAATTCAAAACATTAACCTTTGTCTATTAATATACTGAAAGGAACTTATGTACTGTAACTAGTAGTCACTGAGTAAATTACTTTTTAGCAGTTGTATCTACATAGAATATTGTGACTTCAATTACAGTAGACGTGATATGTGAGAAGCTTTGAAACAAAAAGAGAGAATAAGCATAATTTCCATATTATTCAAAAAAATCACAGAAGCAGAGTCAAATGAAAAGGAGAGAGGTCGTGTATCCAGCAAAATAGAAGTAACTATGATGACCATTGTTAGAAGATGTACCTGATGTTGATTGGCCCATTTTTATTTTTTTTAATTTTTTATGGGTTATTTTATTTATTTACATTTCAAATGTTATCCTCCTTCAAATAGCACATTGATGTATTTAATAGACATAAGGTAACAGAGATACTATTAATGCCCTAAAGTTATATCTAAAAATGACTTCAGCAGGATTTGTGTGTTTTTTTCCTAAAGTTACTCAAAGCAAATTTGTAATTTATAAAGTAAATCTGTATTTCAGAAAGGACATTATTTTATAGGGTTCTAGCCTATGTTAGGGACAATGGTGTGTCACAAAAGTAAGCACTGGAAGGTCTTACCTAGATAAATTTCCATCACCCACATAGTGACCCAAAATGAGTTTCAGTGTGGAAAAGGTACTTCAGCTGCGTTGGATGACTGCCAGTGGGAGGGTGTCTAATCTCTTTTATACTTATAAAGAAGAGTTAAAAAGTATGTTTGCTAATATTAGTAAAATTTAGTGTTTTTAAATAATGAGTATTGCATGGAGATTTGTTTGAGTCTTTGTATAAAATAATGTAAAATTTTCAGACTAAAAATTGTCAAGAAACTTACTACATTTCTTTAAATCTTGTAAATATGTTTATTGAAAACCTTGAAGTCATAAATAATTTGCATGTTATTGAAAAGGTCATGAAGCATAGCAACTACTTTGTTTTTGTTACAAAGTTTTGTTCTAAGAAGTATGTAGGACAGAGTGAATCTTAGCATAAATTACCAATAATAAATTTGATATTCCACATAAAATATTAGCAAAGAAAATATCTAATAAATGTGATATATCATCCACAGTTACTATAAAGATATAGAGTATTAAGGAGAAAGTTGTCCAAAGTATAGTTTGAATATGTGTAAAGAAAACTCACCTATTTTTCTGAGACATAAAGCAGATGAACAAATGAAAGATGGATCATTGTAAGGCTACAGTAGAAAAATAGATAATTACTCATTCTTTTTTTATTATTTTGTTTATTTATATTTCAAATGTTATCCCCTTTCTCAGTTTCCCCTCCACAAACACCTTATTCCCTCCCCCTACCCCTGCTTCTATGAGGCTGTTCCCTCACCACCCACCCACTCTCACCTCACTGCTCTAGCAGTCCCCTACACTGGGGCATTGAGCCTCCACAGGACCAAGGCCTTCCACTCCCATTGATGCCAGATAATACCATCCTCTGCTACATATGCAGCTGGAGCCATGGGTCCCTCCAGGTGTACTCTTTGGTTGGTAGTTTAGTCCCTGGAAGCTCTGGGCGCTCTGGCTAGTTGATATTGTTGTTCTTCCTATGGGGTTGCAAAACCCTTCAGCTCCTTCAATCCTTCCCCTAACTCCTCCATTGGGGTTCCTGTGCTCAGTCTGATGGTTGGCTTTGAGCATCTATATCTGTACTGGTCAGCCTCTGGCAGAACCTCTCAGGAGACAGCTATATCAGGCTTCTGACAGCAAGTACTTCTTAGCATCAGCAGTGTTGTCTGGGTTTGGTTTCTGCATATGGGATGGACCTCCAGATGTGGCAGTCTCTAGATGGCCTTTCCTTCAGTCTCTGCTTCTCTCTTTGTCCCTGTATTTCCTTTAGAAGGAGCAGTTCTGGGTTAAAATTGTGGAGATGGATAGGTGGGTCCATTCCTCAACCGGGGGCCATACCTAACCTCTGGATATTGTCTCTACAGGTTCTCTCTTTTCTTTGTTGGGTATTTCAGCTAATGTCAGCCACATGGGTCCTGGGAACCTCTTGCTTTCCTGGCATCTGGGATTATCTGGTGGCTACCCCAGTTCCCCATTCCCCATTATTACACACCTCTGTTCAATTTCCTGAATCTCTGTAAATTTCCCCCATCTCCTCCCATACCTTATCCTATCCCCATTTCCCCTCCCCTCCTCTCTTCCTCCTAGTCCCTCACACCCTCTACTTCCAGTGATTATTTTGTTCCACCTTCTAAGTAGGACTGAAGCATGCTCACTTTGGTCTTCCTTCTTCTTGAGCTTCATATGGTCTGTGAGTTGTATTGTGGGTATTCTGAGCTTTTTGGCCTAATATCCAGTTATCAGTGAGTACATATCATGTGTGTTCTTTTGTGAGTGGATTACCTCACTCATGATGATATTTTCTAGTTCCATCAATTTGCCTGTGAATTTCATGAAATTATTGTTTTTAATGGCTGAGTAGTAATCCATTGTGAAAATGTACCACATTTTCTATATACATTCCTCTGATGAGGGGCATCTGGGTTATTTCCAGCTTCTGGCTATTTTAAATAAGGCTGCTATGAACATAGTGGAGCATGTGCCCTTGTTATATGTTGGAGCATCTTTTGGGTATATTCCCAGGAGTGGTATAGCGGTATATTCCTCAGGTAGTACTATGTCCAGTTTTCTGAGGAACCACCAGACTTATTTCCAGAGTGGTTGTACCAGCTTGCAATCCCACCAGCATGGAGGAATGCTCCTCGCCAGCATCTGCTGTCACCTGAGTTTTTGATCTTAGCCATTCTGACTCGTGTGAGGTGGACCCTTAGGGTCATTTTGATTTGCATTTCTATGATGACTAAAGATGTTGAACATTTCTTTAGGTGCTTCTCAGCCCCTTGGTATTCATTAGTTGAGAATTCTTTGTTCAGCTTTGTACCTCATTTTTAATAGGGTTATTTGATTATCTGTTGTCTAACTTCTTGAGTTCTTTGTATATATTGGATATTAGCCCTCTATTGGATATAGGATTGGTAAAGATCTTTTCCCAATCTGTTGGTTGCCATTTTGTCCAATTGACTGTCCTTTCTCCCTGATATAGCTGCCTCTTGTGAGGCTATGCCAGTGCCTGGCAAATACAGAAGTGGATGCTCACAGTCAGCTATTGGATGGAACACAGGGCCCCCAATGGAGGAGCTAGAGAAAGTACCCAAGGAACTGAAGGGGGCTGCAACCCTGTAGGTGGAACAACAATATGAACTAACCAGTACCCCCAGAGCTCATGTCTCTAGNTGCATATGTAGCAGAAGATGGCTTATTTGGCCATCATTGGGAAGAGAGGCCCCTTGGTCTTGCAAACTTTATATGGGGAACACCAGGGCCAAGAAGTGGGAGTGGGTGGGTAGGGGAGTAGGGTGGGGGGAGGGTATAGGGAACTTTCGGGATAGCATTTGAAATGTAAATAAATAAAATATCTTATAAAAACATTTAAATTAAAAATAATATGCTTAAGTAATATGATTTTAAAATCATATTTCAAAATACCAACAAGATTTTGCACCAAAATTCCATCTGAATGTGTAAAGAGAAGCAAATACCAAAAAATTCAAGCATGTAGTAAGTAATTGTCTTGGGGAGAAGTTTGTACAACCTTCTAGGAAAAAGAGGATGTAAGAAAATACAGTCCATGGAAATAGAAAATTTCAAAGAGATTTCAAAGAGAGTTATATATTGCAAGTATTTATAATCTGATAGTCACATTATTACAAATAACAAGGACAAATAATATTTACAATGTTACATCATGCTAAGATAATTAGCTAACTTTTTGAAATTATTTTAAATAGGATCCTAACCTCACTTCTTATTATAAAATTAATTTCCAGTGCTTTGTTATTACAAGTTCTAAAAATAGTTTAGTATTCATTTAATCCCCAAAAGAGCTAGTGGTTTATTTTATTATAATCTATAAAGTTACATTCTAAAGCCAAAGAAAATGATGAACTAGAATGAAGAAAAATAGTGTGCACAAAGAGGATAAAGATAATAAAGAGAAAATATTCATAACACATGGTAAGGTGATTTTTTTATTTTATCAAATATTCTTGCAAGTCAAATAAGTCCTATAATAGTTTGATGTATGTCTTAGTAAAAATGACAGTAGCAATCTTGATAAACTAATTGATGCTATTTAACTGATAGATGGATGGTCATGAAATATTTTTGGCAGTATATGTTTGGTTGATAATTTATAATAAAAAATCTGCAATACATACATTTTATAAATTTATGAAATACATACGGAATATATACATTTATGAAATATGACTCTCTGGAAAATGCCATAATCACAGTCCTTTTTAATTATACAAATAAATAGATGTTTAACTTAGAAACCTAATAGGTTACACCTGAAGAAAGATCTGAGGAGTTGCATTAGTTACCCAGGACATCATGCTTTCCCAGTATCTTCCTAATTTCCATGTCCTAAACAATGTTAGTGAAGTCTGGCACTGGATAGAGTCATGGAAGACTAAATAACTCAAATAGAATAGTGAGAAAATGTTCTCTTCATGAACTGAAATTCCAGCCAAAGATGCTTGTTACATGAATTCATGTCTTCTGAGGGTTCTATATTCTCTACCTTGTCATACTCAATCCCTGACTAAGGAGAGCTGTTCACACAAGTCAAGGCAGAAACTCAAGCATTTAGATACATCCCATCCATGATCAACAGTAGGACATAATGCTCCCATGCTGTCTACTTGGTCAATTAGATTTCTTATTCTTTTTTTTTTTTTTTT
>NC_034594.1:46357874-46358976 GCF_900095145.1 Mus pahari
ACACACACACACACACACACACACACATACACACACACACACACATATATATATATATATATATGTATGTATGTTTTTATCCCCAGCCAAACCAATTTAGTTTCTCACTGAGACTTTCATCCTAGGTGACTATAGGTTGCATATAGTTAACAGGAATCGAAGCTAGCCATCACAGCTGCATCTGGGTAAGTTCTAGCAAAAGTATGGTGAGGGGGTCAGAGTTGAAACACTGAAGACTTAACCAGCTGTACTTTCCAGTTTCTCCTGAAGAGAACTCTGAACCACCCTCTTTGCTTTCTTGACTGAAACAGAACCAACCAACCAGAAAAACACAAAGTGATTAGTTCTGAGGAGGAAGAAATAGCCTTGCTTGTGGACCATTAACCGTAAACAGAGAGATGGGACCCAGTCACATTGTGAGATGAGAGATTCTTTGGAAATTTTATTTCCTCCACCATTGTAAAGACTGTGTCTTGAGGTATGCTTGGTCATCAAAAGTATGAATAGCTTCATGCCAGATACAGAAAATGTGTGTAATCTTGAGGGTGATATGTCATCCTACATTACATCTAATATACATTAATAACTGTGCTTTCATTGTAAAAATTATTTTATTGTCAAATTATTTCTTTTCTAGAAAACATACTATTTTTATTTTTAATTTTTTTTAAAAAATTGTGTATACTGACCCCAGAGTTCAGGACAGGTAGAGAAAATAAATAGAACGCTAAAAAGGCCCTAACCAAATTAGCTTTAGAAAACGGCGGAAAAGATTGGACAGCCCTTCTCCCTTATGCCTTATTCAGGGCCCGGAATACCCCAGGAGCCTCTGGTCTAATACCCTTTAGATTAATATACGGGGCACTTCTGCCCATCTATGTGACAGGCTCTTGAAATTGTAAAAATAGAGGTCTGGGAACAGTTAAAAGAAACCTATGTTGCTGGTGATACACAGGTGCCACATCAGTTTAAAGTAGGAGACACTATCCTGGTGAAGAGCCAAGGTGCAAAGGACCATACTTGGAGCTGCTGACGACGCCCACCGCCATAAAAGTAAAAGAATCCCAACCTGAGTTCATGTGTCTCACTTTAAGAAGACTCC